>NW_006291488.1:139934-148280 GCF_000327345.1 Myotis davidii | reverse complement strand
GCCCTCTGCCAACTCCGGCCTTGTCCGAGTCACAGTCTGAAAACTAACTCAGACAAAGTGTCCTCCAGCCACGTACAGAGAGCCAGGAGAGGACTCCTCCTGCAGTGCTCATCCGAGTGTTATCTCCTTTCCTACCAAGTTAGGCCATTTGTTAGGCACCGTGGATTTTTTTTTTCTTTTATCAGGTTGTGTATGTGTGTGTGTCTGCATGGTGTCAGCACACCCTGTCAGCTAAGCCATTCTACTCTCAACAAAGGAGAATTCCCAACATTATTCAGATTCACGGAGGAGTAAATTGGGTTCTTGCCCAGAAAGACTCCCTGGATTGTAGTCTATGAGCCGGGGGAGGCGATTAGTGGAGATCTGTTAGTTGGAGATTAAAGGGGCGCTTCTGTAGTACAACTAAGGCAAGGTCCTTCCTAGGACGTCAGGGAGCTTGTGAATAGATTCATCTTCAAATGCTCCCCTGCATTAAAGTCATCACAGACCATAAATTTGCTGGACCAATTCAAATATGTAAATGTTATGTAAATCATGAGAAATGGCCACTGGAATCATTTGTGTTTGTGAATGATATATTAATTAGGAAGATGAGCTTTGGCAGGAAGGTGAAAGCATATTTTACCTTTCTTCAGATTGTTACTAAAATGAGGTTTGCAAAAAAAAAATCATAATACTTGGTATTAATTATTGAGTATCCAATAAAACAAAATTTGTAAAACATACAATATTTGACACAAATTTGAACAGGCTTGCTTTACTGACATAAATAGCATGCATTTTGTTTGTTTCTTACCTAAAAATATCATCAATTTGAAGAAGAACATTCAAAATGTTATGTATGGTGCTTATCTTATCTTCTCAAGGTTAAAGGTGTTTGTAGGAAACATACTACTGACTAGGCACAACCAAAGAATAAAAGTAAAACAATAAATACCACTAATGACCTTGGAAACTGAAGGACACCAGTAAAAGAGACCAAATAGGTGTTGTATGCAGTCTTACTCAGATTAGTGAACAGATATGTCCGTTTTCAATAATTCAAAAATATCCTAAGATAACAGCCTTGACAATGTGTGCTTTGTACAGCATTTCAAATGATATAAACATTGACAATGTTAATATACAAGTCGCTCTCAAGACTGGAGGTGAAAAGTGATGGGGGGGAATCATTTATTACAACACTCAGGAGATTAAATTCTTCATGCCCTGAGCCTACTGCGAAAAACCCTTATGTTTTATTCCTGTGTATAGTGCAAATCAATTAAACTGGTGGATAAATAATGAATGCTTCCTGTAAATAATGCAAGGAGTTTATTTGGCTAGTTTCACATTGGAGGAAATGTGAATGATTCTCTCCATTGGCCGTATAACCCATAATCTTACATGTTACAACAAGAAAACACTGCCAGAGATTGTCCATTAAAAATAATTTGAGTTATTTGGTTAAATATATATAAACTTGTACATTTTCCCTCGTTAATGCAGAAATAAAACTAATCTCTCTCGCTCGCTCGCTCTCTCTTTCAGTCATATATATATATATATATATATATATGAATGAATATATCTAAAGACAATTGCCTGCCTTTAAGAATGTATTGCAACTAATTATTTTAAAGAAAGCCATTAAAAATTCTATACATTTTTAGATCTATATTTTTTATTTAATTAGTGACCAAAATCATCAAACCTCATGGATTCCCCCCAAATCAACTCTCCTGGCTGTTCTTTTTATCACGGGAAAACCTGCTAAAAGAAACTATTATTTCACAAACTACGTAAAGCAAATGCACACCTGGATTTAGGGAGTTGGGAATGGAAACCAGTGCCGTTCAGAGAGAAGGAATTGTATAAACAATGACGTAGGAGAGCGACCCAGGCGGCTATGTACCCAGGAGTTATTAAGTAATAAGTCCTGTGGAGTCCTGGCTGTCCTGACTCTATCGCCTCCAACAGTACAGGAATGGCCCAGCCCAGCACCTTCCCAGGACTGTGGGAGGGCTTCCCCTCCCTGGAAGGCACCCAGATGAAGATCATCTCTAGGACTGGCCAGCCATAAATCAGCTCAAACATCAGCTTTGAAAGGTGGCCCCGAAGAGAGAGCCTATGAAGAAGCCTGTGATATTGGCCAGAGAGAGGGCAAAAAGCTCCACATGAGATAAGGGGACTCAGGTATCTTGGGGTTCAGCACATGACCGTGACTTACAGACATAGGTACAATTGATAGATGAGAGATAAATAGAAAGATAGATAATAGATAGATAGATAGATAGATAGATAGATAGATAGATGATAGATGATAGAAAGATAGATAGATAGATAGATAGATAGATAGATAGATAGATAGATGATAGGTAGATAGATAGATAGATAGATAGATAGATAGATGATAGATAGATAGATAGATAGATAGATAGATAGATAATAAATAGATATTTTTAAGGCCTTTCCAGGGGGGAGTGTCACTGCCTACCATGAAGTCTAATTGTAGTGACAAAAATGCATGATGCTTAGTCTTAATTTCAATATGAACATCTTAGTTGATATAGAAGACACAGTTGGTTGTCTACCCAATGGCCATTTCCTCCTTGCCGTAGCCACTGACCCCTGACTTTGCTCATCCTCCTCTGAGCAGCCGTGCCCTTCACGAGAAGCTAGAGTCACCCTGAGCAGGGAACTATGTTCATCAGCCTTGGAAAACTCTGATGGTCTCATTCCCCTCACGAGATGTGGGTTCCACGTGGGTGTGAAACAAACTCTGCCCAGCAGATGCTGAGGACAGCATGCTGGAAGTCTCTAGAAAGCTTTTTCTCATTTGTGATAAAACAGGTAAAATAGGGGTTTACTCTATTCTGCCTCTTGGTGCATGTGACCATTCACATGGAGACAGCCATCATGACATTGTTAGGGGAATCCTAATAAATTGCAGAGAAGGCCCAGCTGGCATAGCTTGGTGGTTGAACGTTGACCTATGAACCAGGAGGTCACGGTTTGATTCCCAGTCAGGGCACATGCCTGGGTTGCAAACTCCATCCCCTGAGCAGGGCGTGCAGGAGGCAGCTGATCCATGATTCTCTGTCATCATTGAGGTTTCTCTCTCTCTTCCTCTCCCTCTTCTACACTGCAGTCAATAAAAATATTTTTTTAAATTGCAGAGACAGTGAGCAGGGATTGTGATAACAATGAGACTTTCAATGAGACAACCATTGCCCCTCCATTTCACACTTCCCTTTTGTAATATCACAATGCCTTTGTTGCTCAAGCCACTTTGCATGTGCCATTCCATCGTTTGCAGACAAAACATTCTCCTACACATGCTAGCAGGTTGGAGGCGGGTGGCAAAGCTGTGAAAGCAGGTCAAGATGAGATCACCCAGGAGGCAGAAGCCCGGGCAGGGAGTGTGGGCCTGCCCCGCAAACAGTGGAGGGATCATTGATGATTTTTGAGCAGAGGACCGACACCGTCAGAGCTGTACTTCAAAGGATTAATTTAGAAGTTGTGTGTGGGAAGGACTTAAGAGAAGGCTCAGAACATTTCATCACTTGGAAGGCATTGTCGAATATTCATAAAAGCTCGTTTATCACTCAGCATAAATACTTTTTAAGCACAAAGTAAAATACAGTATGTGTTGCCATGGAAGTGAGAAAGCCCAGGAGAGATCATGACAAGCAGAAAAGAGGGCGCCATTGTAATTCAAATTGCTATAAAGCTTTCTAGAATTTAAGTACATTCTAGGTGGAGTATTTTGAATACACGAGGAGATGATTATGGTTATTTTATAGTTCGTGCCAAGAAAGAAAGCAACAAAAGAGCTTTTCACACATGAGACCTATAAAGCCAAACAAGACCACGTTCGCAGTCAGGAAGGTGACTGGGGTTGGGAAGAGGGAATGAGCCCATCGACAGTAAAGGCGCAGGACCGAACACAATTCTGAGGTTAGTGTCAGCGCTTGCGATGGTGGTGGTCATTCTGGTAACAATAATAACAGCTAAAATGCATGGACCCCGATTAAGGGCTAAGCCTTGTGTATAACACACAGGGGCATGCAGCTTCTCTCTCTCCTTCCCTATCACTTATACTCTCTGGTGAGGATGAAGTGTAGTCCAGGTAAAGAACACAGCACCATATCCTGCCTGGCCAGTGTGCTCAGTGGTTGAGCATCGACCCATGAACCAGGAGGTCATAATTCCATTCCGCATCAGGGCACATGCCCGGGTTGTGGGCTCAATCCCCAGTAGGGGGCGTGCAGGAGGCAGCCAATCGATGTTGATGTTTCTGTCTCATCAACGTTTCTATCTTTCTCCCTCTCCTTTCCTCTCTAAAATCAACAAAACATTTTTTTAATCTTTAAAAAAGAACTCATCACTGTGGAATTCAGAGAGAAGGAAACACCAATGGGTGAGAAACAAAGCTATAACGTAGGAAAACAGTGAGATCAGAATTATGCCAACATTTTCAAAACTATGAGTGAATAAGGAGTTTGGAAAGGATGGTAGGTATATGGATGTCAATCAATCAAAAATAGACAAATATTTAAGGGTTCAGAAATTGAAAAAAGGTTTTGAGCAATTATTTAGCAGGAAAATTTCTGTGTATAAAAAGGAGAAAGAGGTTATGAAAGCCCCCAAATTTTCCTTAATCTGAATACACATAATAAATGCTATATTAAGTCAACTCATGGGAAGGACTGGGTTGGATAGTGAAGAACAAACACTGCCCTAACCGGTTTGGCTCAGTGGATAGAGCATCGGCCTGCGGACTCAAGGGTCCCAGGGTTGATTCCGGTCAAGGGCATGTACCTTGGTTGCAGGCACATTACCAATAGGGGGTGTGCAGGAGGCAGCTGATTGATGTTTCTCTCTCATCGATGTTTCTAACTCTCTATCCCTCCCCCTTCCTCTCTGTAAAAAATCAATAAAATATATTTTAAAAAAATAAAAATAAAAACCATCATTCTCCCCTTTAAAAAAAAAACCAACACTGAAAACTCAAACGTCTTTGAACATACAACGTGGAGCAGCAACCTCACACCGCCTGGTGGTGACATTCTGAGCCGGCATTTCGGGTCCCTCAGATCCACTCGTTGCTATTGCTGGCATAGACGGCAGTGTGTGTGTGAGCATCTCCATATCCTCCCTCACTGGAGAGCAATAAATGAACTGAAAGAATTAAATCAATAATAGACAGAAACTCAATTGAGTATGAGGGGTTTTTGAACCTATAATCTGTCTTCACAAACCTAAAGTGATACCCCAAAAGCTGTGCTTCTCTGGGCGATGGCCCCTTAATTTCCGGTTCAGTAGGTTGGAGGGTGGGGAGCTGGGAATTTGCATTTTCCACATTTCCCAGGAGCTGTCTCCACACGGTGAGATCCCAGCCCACAAGCAGAGGATCCGACAAATGCATCTCTCCACATGACCAGTGGTTCCCATCCAAACCCCCTCCGGGCTTCCGCTCCAAACATCTCAGAGGAGCTGTCTAAAGGCATGTTGCATGTACGCCATGGAGCACTACTTGGCCAGAAGGAGAGATGGAGTCCTGCCATTTGTGGCCACATGGATGGACTGGAGAACATTATGAAACACAGACAACAGCATGGCAGTTACCAGAGGGCAGGGGGTGCGGAGGAAGAAGAGTTCAATACATGGTGATAAGTATGTGGTGGCAGAAGGGCTCTGGCTTTGGGTGGCAGGTGCACATGCCATGTACAGATGATGTATCACAGATTGTACACCTGAATTTTATTAACAAGGTCACCCCAATAAATTTAACTTGAACAACATGAATAAATAATAAAAGCAGTGTACCCATTTCCTGACCTCCCATTCCTCCTCGAGCCACTTTAACTTGGAGTTCACTCCCGAAGCTGCTGGATAGCGTTAGCAACCCCTCAGCAGACCTTGCTGACCACTCTGCACTCTCTCTTTGGGTGATGGCTCGCCTTCCTTGCTCGCTCTCGACACCAGTGCATTTTTTTATCCTCAGTCTTCCTCGTTGACCCAAACTCCTCTCTGGGTTCTACACTGTAGTGAGATTTGCCTCCTAAAAATTCCAATGAGATCGTATGGATGTCCTCTTTAAATGTTTTAAATGTCTCCCTTCTTCTCCCCGGAGTGCACTCACAGGACCACTTATCGTCACTTGCTAGTGATTCCTCACGTTGAGGCTTAAAAGCCACTCCCTGTGCCCACCAGTGTGGCTCAGTGGTTGAGCCCCCACCTATGAACCAGGTGGTCATGGTTTGATTCCCAGTCAGGGCACATGCCCAGTTTGTGGGCTCCATAGCAGTCAGGGCACATGCCCGGTTTGTGGGCTCCATACCCAGTAGGGGGCGTCGGGAGACAGCCATCAATGATTCTCATCATTGACGTTTCTCTCTCTGCCTCTCCCTTCCTCTCTTAAATAAAAATATATATTAAAACAAAGCCACCCCTGTGGAAAGCAGCCCTGCCCTGACACTATCTAAGAGCACCCTGAGCTGGGTATGCGGTCACGAGGGCTGCTGTAACAAAATGCCACGCGCTCGGTGGCTTAAACAACAGAGATTTATTTTCCCACACTCTGGAGGCTGGACATCAGCAGGATTGGTTTCTTCGGAGGCCTCTGCCCTGGGTTTGCAGGCAGCCACCTTCTCGCTGTCCTCACTCGCCTTTACTCTGTCGGCACCTCCCTGCTGTCCCTCTGTGTATCCTATCGTCTCTTATCAGAACACCCGTCAGATTGGACGAGAGCCCGCCCTGAAGGCTCCTTTACCTTTCCTACCCCTTAAAGATCTTATCTCTAACTACAGTCACATTCTGTGGTTCCAGCTTCCGGGGCTTCCGTAGATGAATTTTCAGGGAAAGCCATCAATCAGGCCATGCAAGCTTCTACACTGCAGCTCAAGTTAGAATGAGAATTGTGTTATCGTTTACTTCCCTGCCTTCCCTCTTTATCACGCTCAATGCTGACTCGGAAGTACTTGCCCCAGTGTCTGTGCCCTGGAAGAGTCAAGGTCAGCTTTCTTCCCATTGAGTGATGGGACCATGGTGGAGAGAAACTCAGATACAAGGAGCCTGGGCCAGCTTCCCTCCATTTAGGAAGGTTCCCAGCACAGACTCACAGGACAAAACGCCTGTGATCCACGTGGCTTCGTATGACCTACCCTCCCTGGGGCTCCGTCCATGGGACAGGGGCAGATCCAAAGCAGAAGAGAAAAGGGATTCGGGGAAGTGTTTGGAATCTCAAAGCCCATTTAACCATTGTGCGAAGTAAAGTAGCAAAGCTGCAGTTCCCTCCCGGCTCACCTTCTCAAGCAGCTAAACCAAAGTCTACAAATAAGCAATACCCAGTCCCCCAGCTCCGCGTCTCACTGTTGAATCCACAGATGGCAAAGCAAAGGCGATCCCGGACTCCAGGCCCGGCGGCTCCTCCTGTCCCACGGCACCCAATGGGTTCCTGGTCAGGCAGAGCAGGACACACCCTGATGCCCAGGACTGGGTGCCTGGACCTTACACAGAACTCATCTATGTATATAAAAGGCTAAGCAACCAACCGTACATCCATCTGACCATCCGACTGACTGGCCGGCAGGTACATATGACGCACACTGGCAATTTAAAAATGAACGTTGACTCGTGCATGTGCTGTACATATAAAGCTCTCACTGGCACCAATTGCATGCGTGTGTTTGATCTGTCATTGTCAATCATGAATTTGGTTGTTTTTATTGACATTCTGAAGCTGTGTTGTTTTTATATCATGTTTTTGTTCTTTTATATCATGTCTTTGTTGTTGTATATCATGATGTTATTATTTATTTATCAATTTGTATATTATTTTCATATACATTTTACTAATTTTCTTTCATCTCTGACACTTCTATTATAGAGAAATGTATAGTGATATTAAAATATTTCTTCTAATTAATTTCCTTTCAGTGTGCATGAATCTGTGCATCAGGCCACTAGTGTAAAATAAAGGTGATACAGTCACTGCTCACTTGGGGGGATGGGGGGGACAGAACATTTACAGAAATATGTAAATAACAATTGTTGGGATTCAAGAAATAGCCACCATTGATATAGTTTCAATGTGTCTACTTTTATATACATACTAGGGGCCTAGTGCACAAATTCGTGCACCTTGAAAGGAACTGTGGGCCGTGAGACTATGGTAAGCACAGGGGCGGCTCTCCAGGCCGTACCCAGCCCCTCCTGCTGCAGCCCCTGGTCCCCTGTCTGCCAGCAGCCCTGCTCCTGCCACTGCTGCTCCCACGCACTGACAGCATGGAGCAATTGGGGCTGGCTCCGTCAGCGGGTGTGAGTGGCGGCTGCTGCCCTGATTGCCCCTCAAGAGCAGAG
>NW_006291488.1:138911-139728 GCF_000327345.1 Myotis davidii | reverse complement strand
GCCCTGATGGCCCCTCAAGAGCAGAGGAAGGTGGGGAACCCCTCAGGGGCAATCAGGGCTGGCAGCCACCACTCACACCTGCTGACAACGCAGGGCAATCAGGGCTGGCACCAGGTGCCAGCAGTGAGTGCAAGTGGGGCCATGACCGGCAGCAGGTGCAAGCGCCAGGTAGGACCACGGCGTGCAAGAGCAAAGAACTTTCCGTAACCACCAGAGGCTCACTCCTATGACAGTGACCGGTGCCCCACCTTGGTCTTGCACCCCCACTCACCTGCTCCACCATCCTGCCGCAGCTGATGCCTGCCATCTTCTGCGCGTGCCTCCTGGTGGTTAGCGTACGTCACAGCAACTGGTTGTTCAGTTGTTCGGTTTTTCCACCATTCGGTCTATTTGCATATTAGGGTTTTATATATATAGATGTTAAAATATGCATGCACACCTGATGCTAATGAACATATTACACAAAATATACTGATTTTTTTCCCTAGTGTTTCAGCCTTATAGTAACTTTGAGAAACTCTTCATGCTTTTAGGTTTCACTTCTTTCTTCTATCTCTTATCCATGTGGAATTGGTTTAATGGATATGTTATAATTTGAGAATATAATTATACTTTTTATCGTTTTTCTTCTTTTAAAATTAAAAAAGAACATTATTCATTAAAAATTCAAGTGATTCGATAAACCTTTGAGTAAAATGAGGTAATGATTCGTACTGCTTCTCCCCTCACACCCTGAACCCACACCTAAGAGGCTACCACTGTTTATAGGTTTCCAAACCTTCGTTCTTTTAGGTGTCATTAGCGGTCTAGTTACATC
>NW_006291488.1:134147-138475 GCF_000327345.1 Myotis davidii | reverse complement strand
CTCCTCTTCTATGCAGCTAATGACATTATCTCCGTATTCTGCCATAAAATTTTGCCAAGAAGACTCAATCAAGTGTTCACAGGTTCTCTCTCATTACATCCAGACGCCCATTGTTTGGCCATCAGATAAATGCACTTCTAATTCGATGTGGAGAAAACTGAAAATGCACACCAATCTTGTTTGCATTTACTGGAATGTTCTTATGTCTGTTCGGAGCACAGCATCGTTCTGCAAATGAGCATCCATCTGGCATAGCAGGAAGATAATGCATCCTTGGCTCTTAACTTCCTGTTTTCCCATTAGGCCACACAAGGAAGGGAAATGAGTTCGAGGCTATCCTTCTGATTTATGGCCTAACTGAGCCCATTTACACAGAGAAAAGTGCGATTTTAATTTTACACACTTCAATAAACGCACACACGTATGTTCAACCTTTAGAGGTAGTCATAAAAGGGACTCGCAGTGAGGGTTCTGGGAATACTAGAGTACAAACACACATCGAAGTTTCACTTTTTCGTAGTGTTGTTCGGAATCCTATTACCCAAAGTTAAGGGTAGGTTTCTGGTATTTTTTAAGGTGCACATCCTTGAATTTAGCCTTCCAAAGTTGTTTACCTTCTACACTTCCCCACCATTTACAATAGGCTCATGTTTACCATGCTAGAACCTAATGCAAATATTTAAAAATCCTGTGAGTAGCCCTGCACAGTGGCATGAATGCCTGCAACATTTTTCCTTGTATTCGGTCTTTGATGTTATTATCTCTAAGATTCAAAATAGATCAAGTAATTTTTTCATGAATGCTTTTCTTGAAGAAATGCTGAGTCCCACCATCACAGATTGTTACAGTACATTATCACATAATTTATTTCTCATACTTAGCAATGACTTACTATTTCACCTAAGCCATTCATTTTGAGTGATAATTTCCTCATTACCTTCCCCTCCTACCTGTCACCAATATATCCTATATTATAAAAGCCTAATATGCCAAGTGTCTGGTCATCTGGTCGTTCGTTGAACCAATCAAAGCATAATATGCTAAGTCCACTCAACCGCTCACTATGACGTGCACTGACCACCAAGGGGCAAATGCTCCAACTGGTAGGTTAGCTTGCTACTGGAGTCCGGCTTATCGGGACTGAGTGAGTTAGGCCAGACACACTCTGAAGCCTTCCCCCTGCCCTGATTGTGCACTGGTGGGAGTCCTCTGTCCTCTTGGCCATAGCTCTTGCTTTCTTGTCATGTTTTAGCTCAATTCGCTTTTTGAGTAGTTCTTCTTTTGTCTTTTTCCTCTATGGCTATTCTTCTGAGCTCCTCCTCGTTTCTTTTGAGAAAAGCTTGCACACTGCTGATTGGACACCCTTAACTTCTGGATCTTTTTGGCAGTCGTGCACCAGGCCTCTAGTGTGTGTGTGTGTGTGTGTGTGTGTATTTAAATGTACCAAATGCCCATTAGTAAAGTTTTGAAATTGTGGCATCTTAGTGCTTTCTTCTTCTTTTGATTAAGCACTGTTTTCTTCTCTTATTTCCTCAATTGCTGAAAATCCTCTACCTAAAAATGGTTCCATGACTGCACCTGCATGGGGCAAAACCCCTCATCTACCTTCTGATGACACAGTTGCATTGAAGCCAGAGGCTGTGAAAAGACAGTTTGGAAGAGGTAGGCGTGGGGTGAAACAGATGAACCAAGGGAGACAGGAGAAATTAAAGACATTCAGAAACAGACACTCCAAATAGCTCTGTGAGCCCCAATACCGAAAAACAGAAACACACAGAGTTTTGATGCAATCTAATGCTAGGAAACACAACCGGCAGCATGAATCACTGAAACATAAATGCATTTCAAATGAAATTAATTTTAGGGAACGCTATGACTTTAGAATAAGTCTATTTTGGATGCAATAAAGAAAGACATAATACCCATTAAAATAGAAAAATAGAACACAAATTTGTAAGACAAAAAAAGACATAAGTGAAAATACAGAAAGTTAAGAAAAAAAGATTGGGCAAGCTATGGCATAGATAGATAGATAGATAGATAGATAGATAGATAGATAGATAGAATATTGTAGACTTACTATTATTCAGGTAAAGAACACTACAATTCATGAGATGGCTATTTTTTATCATTTCCATTTAAAAGACCAAAGTCTAAGAAAAGAAATGGTCAGTGACCTGCCCAAGGTTACACAGCTAGTAAGTGACAAGGTGGCGTTTGTGTCCATGCAGTTTGATTGCGCAACCCACACTCTCAACAATTCCACTTTTCTCTTTCCTCCTTTCTCCATGCTTTCCCTCATTTTCCCTCCCCACTCCACCCTCCTACTTACTAATTAGGTACATTAATTACTCAACCTTGCTTGTTTACTATTGCCTAATTAGTTGGTCAAGAATGATAGTAGTGTTAAAGAATTCCATATCTATTATTTCCCCTAAAGTTCTTTGTATATGTGTTGCGTAAGGTTATACAAGTAAATCATTATTAATGATTTCCGTAGAAGATAAAAAATTTTCCTATTGATATATATAAAGCTTATTCAAATATTTTTGCTATTACAATAAAATAATATTCTAATTCATGAATCTTTTCAAATATCTGTGCATTATATTATGTTTACATAAGAGAAACCTAGAAGACATAGTACTAATAAAACTGAACAATTATTCATGTAAATATTATCACATACTTCTAATTCTGTGCATTGCAGTTTATTTACTTACCAATAACATCAGCTTATTTTGTTTTGTCTTTCTGATCCACAGAAGTTTCTAACACATTCTGAATAATAACTTCATCTAAAATAAGCTGCAACAATTGCTGTCACCGTGTGTTTATTTGTTAGTGGTATCTTTTTCCTATCAAAATGTTAATTTTCTTATAACTCCTGAGCTTTGCTGGGTTTGTAATAAGCGTGCCATTCCCCGAGGCTGAATCCATAGTCTCCTGTATTTTCTCATAATATCAAGGCCCCTTAGAATAGGGAAATGTAATCCTTCCCTCTTGGTTGCATTTACTTCTGTGTTCGTCATTCGTCTCTTGTCCTTCATGTTTTACTCTTGCTGATGCTTTCACAGCTTTGACTTTTATTTGATTCCTGAAGGTTCCTAAGAACTCGGTGGGTACTCCTACCTGGGTCTGAGTAAGCAATGGGACCCTTGTATCTCTCACACACGCCAGCTACCAGCTGCGACTCCAGCATGGATTCTCTCCAGTGATTCCATCTGCCATGTTGGCGTCTCCTGCCCCTGTCTGCAGGGCGGCCTGGAGAAAGCCCTGGCTTCTCCCAGGTGGCTGCTGCCAATGGAGTTGCATCATCCATCTGCAGCGAGAGCTGTGCGTGGGGCTCTGTGAATCTTGACCAGTAAAGTAAGGGAGAAGAGGAGGTTTGCATCCCCCTACTTACCGTAGAGGTTCATTTCTGTAGAGGAAAGCTGCCAGCCAGCCTCTCATGCCCACCTTCCGTCTGGTGCAGGTGGCACTGCATTCCTCAAAACTCATCCAATAGAGAATTGGATAGAGAATAGCCCTGGCTGGTTTGGCTCAGTGGATAGAACATCCGCCCAAGAACTGAAGGGTCACATGTTCGATTCTGGTCAAGGGCATGTACCTAAGCCGCAGGCTCAATCCCCGGCCCAGTCAGGGCGTGTGCAGGAGGCAATCAATAGATGTGTATTTCTCACATTGCTGTTTCTTGCTCTGTGTCTCTCCCCTCCCTTCCACTCACTCTAAAAAAATCAATGGAAAAATATCCTCAGGTGAGGAATTTTTAAAAAGAATATGTGGCATATATGTACAATGGGATGCTACTCAGCCATCAGAAATTATTAAATACTGCCGTTTGTGATAACATGGATGGACCTTGCGACTATCATGCTAAGTGAAATAAGTAAGACAGAAGGAGTTAAGAGCCATATGATTTTACTCATAAGTGGCATATAAAACTGAAAGCAACAAGTGAACAAATAAGAAAAACAAATAAACAAAACTCATGGACAGACAATAGTCCGGTGACTACCAGAGGGAAGGGAGGCTCAGGGGTAGCAAAGGGCAAAGGGGGTCAAACATATGAAGAAGACTTGATTTTGGGTGGTGGGCACACGGTGCAAGATATAGAGAATTATACACTTGAAACCTATATAACTTTATTAACCAATGTCACCCCAATCAATTCAATAATAGGGAAAAAAACCTCATAAAAATGGTTGACAACAAGCTTCCCTAAGTCACCAGAGATAATAATGATTTGTTTCCTTTCAGTCCTATTTTTATCAGCAATTGGTTTTTTCAATGTGAAACATCTGTTCGCACAATTCCATTCAAAGATC
>NW_006291488.1:116053-133834 GCF_000327345.1 Myotis davidii | reverse complement strand
AAGAGAAATATCACATGATCTCACTCATTTCTGGACAATAAAGACCATTATAAACTGATGAACAAAAATAGATACAGAGGCAGCATCGAACAGACTGTCAAACTACAGCAGGAAGTCCAGGGAGGGTTGATGCGGGGGAGGGGTAAGAGATCAACCAAAGGACTTATATGCATGCATATAAGCATAACCAATGGACATAAGACACTGGGGGATAGGGGAGGCCAGGGGAAGGTCAAGGGGGGGAAAAAGGAGACATATGTACTACTCTTTGTAATATTTTAAGCAATAAGACAAAATTTTAAAAAAATAAAGAAAGAAAGAAATGGAAAGTTAAACTATGGCCAAATACCACTAAATAATTCAAAGGATTCACTCATTCACATAAAGGGGGTAAGGAATTGTCCTCTTCTAAGCCAATTCCAGGAAGCATCTCTTTCGCAGTGTGGAGAAAAGGAATAGGAAAACAATCATGCAAAGTATTGTGAAAACTAGAAGTTGCTGCACTATTTCACTTACTCTATTTTTGTTTAATTTAGTGGCTGCTTTAAATCCCAACAGTCTTCTAAGTGGTTGTACCAAATGTCAGCGATTGCAACAGGGACGAAGGATCCAGGCACAGGCCAATGAGGCACTAAGGTCTGTACAACACTGGCTAAGTGAGCAAATGAGAAGCAGGAAGCCGTGCGGTAACATGGAGAGGAGAGGCAGATGGGGCAGCCTCTGGGGCACAGATGCTATGGAAACGGGAGCTACTGGGACCGTCCTGCTGGCGTTTCTGTTCCCACCTGCCATCCATCCGTGGGACGTGCTTAGCACTCTATCCGAGTGTTAATGACAGAGCAGGATTTGTAGTCTCTGGGATTTTGTCTTGAGACATCACTAGGGGGAAGACTGTGTGATTTACAGCATGGTGGGCATTCCCACTGGTAGGGTATTGATCTGGGACGCGATGTAAGGGTCAGTCTGACATAACTCACCTGGCCTCGCGAGAGTGTATTTTACCGGAAGAGCCTCATCTAGGTTCTAATGCGCAGATTTATTCGCTTTTCTGCTTCTGATCCCTCTGTGACTTTTCTTCAGTATTTAACAGAACAGAAACCCAGAACAATGAATATATGCCACCATTATGCAACGTGCTAGATAGAACCGCATCAGCAATGATAGTGTAGTATACAAATGTATCAAAAGACCATGCTCTACACCTTAAACAATGTTCTATGTCAAATGTATTCCATTCAAAAGTGGGTTCTAAGACTGAGCAAGAAATATTGGAGACCAGAGGAAAGCAAGATGATCAAACAGAGTCAGGCCAAAAAGACAGCTGACTTCTATGGTTTGGTCCAACGTAAAAAGCAGTTGGATATCATCATTCCCATTCAAGCATGTCAAACTAACGGGGCATGCGGCCCGCCGGCCCAAGTTTGACATGCTTGGTAGAATCGGAGTCACAGAACAAACCGTGGCTCTGGAAACTAGAGAGTTCTAGAGGTACTGAGACCCACATCTCATTGGGGGTGGAAGCGGGCCAGTCAATGGGGCCAATGCTGGTGGGACCTCAAGCAGGGTTCAAGGATTCCTCCATGTACGCCAGCTTGAGAGTTAAAAGCGCCATGCCCCTCTCGCGCTTTTGTGAGTTTTAAGACCAGGAGCCCTACCCACCTCTCAGGTGAAGCCTGAAGGGAAATTACATATATATAAATTACATATATATATGTAATAAGACATATATGTGTGTGTGTGTGTGTGTGTGTGTGTGTCTTAAAGAACATTTATCCGGTAAGCCACAGAGGTAGAAGTAATTCCTAGAAGAAATGGGTTATAGAGGTAAAGGAAGAGACTATATATTTTAATTAATTATTTGCCTCTTTTATCTGAGGTTGTAACCTGACTTTTATTTAGGGCATTTTCTCTACCCTTTCAATCCTTATTTCGCATCCTTGAGTATTATAAACGTTTCCTGTTGCACACTCCATTTCTGCCTGCCGTTCCCTCATGATTGACCGATTGCATCTCCTTGCTATATTCTTACATCATCCGCAAGTCTCTTACCTTCGCTCTGATATGTGTCAGGATGCACCATTTATTGAATGTTTGGACTGTGTTGCCTTCAGATGAGCAGCTTTTCTCTTGAGACACCAAAGACACAGACAGCTTATACTTGTGTAAAACTCAGGCCAGCTCCTGGTTGCTCTTTTTAAGGGAAGTGTTTCATGGCAGGTTGTCATATTCTAAAGTTTTCCTCACGTGTTGAAGAACGGTTAGTGAGGTGAGGGTTTCATACCCTGTACCTGAGAAGTACAGAAAATTAGAACTGTACATGGTTTCTAGTGGACAGAATCAACACAGGAGATTCATATAAATAACCAAACACAAAATGGCATTAATGTGAACTTGAGTTTTGGAAGTTCACACAATGTGTAATGAAGTAAAGTGAGGATGAGCAATTGCTTAAGTGGTTTGATCAATCTAGAATGCCAGAGCGGATTGTTTGAAGTTGGAAAATGTTGAATTGTCCTGATGAATACACTTTCTAATTCAATTCATTAAACAGTGTGCGCTCACTCACTTCATGTAATATTGCTTTCGTGGATGGGAAGGAAGGGGATCCTGTGCACCTACCTGGCTAGTATGTCCCTTCTTATCGCTGTTACTGTTAATAGTGATGATTGGCTCTGCTGTGCTAGATACATTCTACAGAGATGTATTAATTACTGACCATGTTTAAAGTAACCACCAATATATTATTATGTTGTAATATCAGCAAAACCTATGTCTAAGTAATGTCAAGAATCCAGGAGAAACAGAAAATTTCCAGTAAATATTCAACAATTGATTGAATAAGTATTTGGAAATATGCAATTGATATATTATTTTTCTTACATTTTATTTCAATATTTGTCATTAGAGACACTCACCTTCCAGAAAATGAATTGCTTTTGTAACATTACAGTTGCCACTTACTGCCTAAATGATATTCTACCAGGTAGAATACTATAGTTACCTCATGATAATGCATATTTTCTTGATAAAGACTGAGGTCATCAACTCTATTAGCAGTGTACGGATATCAATAATAGTGAAAATTACATATGTGATTTGCATAATATTATGACATTGCTATTGAAGGAGAAGAAGAAGAAATTGAAGAAGAAGAAAAAAAAGAAGAAATTCACACACAAAAAAAGAATAGAATACCTTGCTACTCTATAGTCCTGTCTCCCTCTTCAACCCTCCCTCCCCCCATGCACACACACACACAAGTGTAACATAACACTTTAAAATTTGAGAATTATTATTGCAATTTCTCTTTTTTACTTCATTCTCACATATGTGTTTGGATAAAAACCTCCTGAAATATGTAAAAATTCTAGAGTTTGGCAACTTATATTTTATATAAAGAAGTTTTACTCTAATAAATATAATTGGCTTGATTGGATTAATTTCATTAAAGTAACAGCTTCAGGACATCTAAATAAATGTATTGACTTGAAAAAGCTTTATAAATTAAAGGACAATTATCAATTGACATAAAATTGAGTAATTCATTAATTTGTGGAGATTAGCTAAGTTAATGAATTGTGACACTGTATGAGAGTTGTCTTACTCATCCTAAATGAATTCTTCTGGTGCCCATTAAAGCGCTGGAAGAAAGCAATGATGAAACTCTTTCCAATACCATTTAGTCGACTAAGGATGGCTTTCCCTTTCTAGTCCACTTCATTTGTATGTTTAGAAAACTATTTGCAGAGATGCTGGAGTACATTGGGAAGATCAATTCTCAGCTAAGGTTGGTATTTTTCAGCATTTTCTTCAGTTGATGATTTATAAGGTGTCAGAAGCACTAATGGAATCTTTAATTCTTTGTCATGTCTCTATTTTCTCTAATTATCTACATTTCAATGATGAACAAATGTTATACAAATTAAATAGTGCTTTTGGAAATTTTATAGAAGTATTTTAAAATGCATTGTGGTGTCAGGAAGTTCATTTAGTCAGCGTTGTGGACAAAAACTAACCACTAAATGCAATGGCATGACATATATCTGAGCAACACCGAGAGCCCACCTTCATTACGGCCGAGGGAAATACATAGAAGTGTTATTCAAATAGAAAAGGGAGGCATCTCTCAAACCCTAGGCCATCTTTAAAAATGTTAATATTCAAGCATATTCTATTTGTTTGTTCTCTATTTTTGGACATATCTTAGGAATTGCCCAATAGAAAAAGTTAAATCACGGCTATTTATTTAGGACAAATTTAACCAGGGAGGTGGTGTGCATCATCACACGTTCGATTCCCCCAGTAGGGGGCGTGCAGGAAGCAGTCAGTCAAGGATTCTCATCATTACTGATGGTTCTGACTCTCACACAACGTCCATATGAATAGTCCCTACCTATGTAAAGCTATGCATACTTTAAATGACTAAAAAAAATCTTTTTAATCATCAGGTTTTTGCTTCCAGATTACCCTTGCACTAAAGATGATAACCAAACCTTTTTACACGAGGAAGTGGAGGGAGACCAGCTCCCATCTTAGCGGAACAGGGGATTTGAGCAAGCCTCCCCCAAGAACCAGAAAAGCAAAACAAAATATTTAAATTGTATGCATTAAAGCAAGGTGAGCCAGAGAGATGGCGAAGACTTATGTCGTTGAGACTCCCAAGAAGAAAATCGGGAAGAGTCTTCTGAAGGCACCCCCCACCCCCAGGCTTTCCCTAGGGGAGTCTGCTCATCACACCCCAGAGGAGGCTGCCCAGAGGCCGAGAAGATGGGCGGTGCTTTCAGAAGCCCCTGGGGCCCAGAGGAGCAACAATGAGGATGCGGGCCCATCGGAAGCTGAGCATAGGGAGGTGGGAGGGCAGGCCCAGGGGAAAGCAGTGCTCCCGGTGTGCTCTGTGCCCTGGGTAGTTCCTCCTCAGCTCAGTCCCAGAGCGAAGCACAGGCACAAATGATGACAAAGACAGAAAAGATGCCACACATACAGATAACAGCAAACCAACCAGCAATGCATGCTGGGACCTGGACGCATGCACAGGTCAAGCAGCCTGTAGAGGCACCTGTAGACCAGGCACAGCTGGGGGCCGGCTGTGCAGACCAGCCACCCACGCTGACTGGGTGCAGGGCAACAAGGAGACAAAACCCTGCCTGCGAGCTCGCCAACTCCGGGAGAGACAGAGGCTCCGGGGAAGACAGAGGCTCCGGGAGAGACAGAGGCTCCCCTCCCCCCATGCAGCCCCGGGAGAGACAGAGGTCCCGGGAGAGACAGAGGCTCCACAACACGCACCAAAGTGAGCGAACTTACCAGGAGGTCAAAGGTGGCGGGAAAGTGGAAGAGAATCAGGCGAGCCAGTGCCAGGAGGCGTTAAGATGAAAATCGTTGCTATAGGGATGTCAGGACAGAGTTTAATTAGATGATTAGACCCTTTAACTCTCCTGAGAATCTTAAATGCCCTCGCTCCTGGGAGCATAAAGAGCTCACACAGATCTAGCTGGTGTGGCTCAGTGGATAGAGTGTCGCCAGGGGACTAAGCGGTCCCAAGTTCAATTCTGGTCAAGGCCACATACCTCGGCTGCATGCTCCATCCCAGGCCCTGGTCTGGGCTGTGCAGGAGGCAACCAAGCGACATACATGTCCCTCTCACATCAAAGTCTCTGTGTGCCTCTCTCCCTTCCTTCCACTCTCTCTAAAAATCAATGGAAAAGTATCCTCAGGTGAGGATCAACAACAAAAAATAAAATAAATAAATAACATAAAAATAAAACTAGAATATCTATAACAATAAAAGCATAATATGCAAATCGACCAAACAGCCAAACAGCGGAACGACCGTCTGGGCGACCTTCTGGATGATGCCCGGCCTGCAAAGGCCTTACTCTGGCATGAATTTCGTGCACCGGGCCTCAGTAAATAAATAAATAAACAGACAGCAAGCACATTCCCCACGCCCTGAGAACCTGAAATGCCCACGGGGTTGAAGTTGTGATTTCAGTGTTTAGTGTGGTGCTAGGCTCTCCATGTTTCTGTGTGGAGTGGCCTTTGAAACAGTCTTCAAAGGAAATAAATGTTTTCCTTTATTCTACCGCCGGCTCCTTTAGTCTTCACCTTCCGACAGCTTGGCGTGGCCTTTCGTGAGGCCCGCGCAGAGTGCAGCTGCATAAAACACAGCACAGAGGCCGTAGGCGCTCCAATCACTGGCGAGTCTTCAAGAATCGCGCTGTGGGGCTGGAAATAAATCTGCGTGGATGGAAAATTACTTACCAGACATGAGTGGGCATTGTACCCCATCAGCTGAATTGTTCCAAAACTGAACTGGAATGAAATGGCCCTCGCCCTGCACATGTCCGACGCATTCCTTTATGCAGACAGCTTTTTGAGTCGCATTAAAGCCACAGGCAGGGACTTGCCGTGAGTTGCATTTTATCAGCACAAATGAGGGTGGTTTTTTGCCATACAAATTAGAGCAATTATTTCAACTCAAGCTGTGACCATTCTGGGGAGAATGATTGCACATGTATTATTTTTTTTTAAAAAAAAAAAAAGGAAGAAAGGAAGAAACGGGAAAAGAAATGATCGCAGTAGGACTCTGCGGTGCAGTGCTGAGTTCTGTTGTGTGTTTTAATCCAGCTGCTTAGGAGTGAGGGGTTGCCCTGCTCCTTCCACACTTTGCTGAATTCAGAAAGTCTATACTTGTCATGTTTACAACGAAAGATGCTAACCCCCTTTCTGTGCCGAAACGCTAACCACGCTACAAACCGAGCCAGGCATCACTTAAAAGCTCCCGGTTGTAAAGTGAGAAGACATTAAGTGAAAAACATTTAAAAACAGGTCTCTACATTTCCATATAGTCCAACATCATACATTGAATAAATCCAATGAGTGCTTACCCGCCTACTAGAAACCTATGTTCTGTGCTGGGGGGTGGGGGGGGGGTCTGCACACAAGATACAGCTTTTTTTTTTCCAAAAGACATGGAACCAGAGCCTCGTGTAAAAATGCCTTTGCACCTCCCTCCAATATGTGTCAACACAAGACCAGAGTGAAGGAAAAATCAAGACCTGCAGCCTGCATTGACATACTTGTGTGTAGGACAGAATAGATAATCAATGACATTCCTTCTGACTTTCATGTCTAAGAGTGAATTTCAAGTTCTTACAAACCTTAACATTTAGAAATGATTTTGCCTTCAAAAGTGTGAAATTCACTTTCTTCATTATGTTAACTGAACGTAAAAATTCAAATTAAAGTTGAAGTGATAATTATACGCATTCAGAAGCCATTTGTACTCTTTGCTCTGGATCCTATCACAAAACTGAGGCTGAACCAAATCTATCAGACAAAGGCATTCGTGCAAAGACGTTGGTGACGGGGCTGCTTGGTGACACAGAGTGAGGTGAGGCGAAGCAAGATGGCAGCCTCCACCCAGAAGCAGCGCCTCCGCCTCAGGTTTAAATTAGCAGCGAGAGAGCAGAGAGATGCCAGTGAACGCAGGCAAAGCAGAGAGTGATCTCTGACTCTTCCAAAAGCAGTGCTGGAGGTTTACGTGAAATAAATCCACAAGTGTTACGTGTCCAGGGAGAAATCAAGGAAACACACATCTGACTTCTGGTGAGATGCGTAGAATTTGTCCATAAATGTCACGTAGGAACCACCGATTCGTGCAGGCTCTCCATTCATCACTTGATATGTGTGATTAAATACTACTTGGTGCCGACTGATGATAACTTGGGAGTCAGGGGATCAGTTCTGTGTTAAGGGGTGACCAGCAGTAATTAGAAAGGGGACAAGCTCCCGGTCAACCTCCCTCAGAAATAAAATTTCATGAATGAGTCTCACCAACTGTGATTCTGTTAAAATCCGAGTCATTTTTCCAGAGGCTCATGTCACTTTCCATTTTTAAAAGCCACACTGCACGTTGGCAATCTTGGACCATGCTTCCAGAGGGAAGAATTTCTTGAACCTGCTAGAAATAGAAATCATGTTCAGGCACTAATAAAAAAAGACTTTCGAACTCATATGAGAGCCTGTCAAGCTCATATGTGAGGAGAACTGTGGAGGCATGAATGCTAGATGTTTTCCCTCTCGCCCTCACTCTCGTTTGCATCCTTTGATTTGGGCACGTCAATGTTTTTGTTTTTCAGGGGAAAATGGACCAAACCTCAAGAGCAAAGTACTAAGTAGTGACATTCGGACAGGGCAGGAATATACATCAACATATTAAAGATACACCTTGTTGGAAACATCCTAATGTATATAAAGAGCTGGGTGCCATCACGACCGAACGGGTGACCATTCACCATGAAGTGCATGGAGCACCTCTTAGTCCCCACCCCCCCTGCTCCAGCCCCCGAGCTGCTCACCACGAGGGGGGCTGGTGGCAGGGCGGGACTGGGGACTGTTGAGCAGCGGTGGTGGGCTACATCGCGGGGTGGCCTTGAGCTTAGCGGACCAGTCACCAGGGAAGCAGTGAGTTTCACAAAGCAGGTTTCGTGGTGCATCCGGCAGTGAGTTTGCAGGACAGCAGCAAGCTTCACAGAGCAGTCGAGGGGCAGGGGGAGCCTCGCGGAGCATTCGAGAGGCCACGAGCATCACGGAGCACCCTGGGGCAGGGAGCTTCACGTAGCGTCACAGGGCAGCAGAGGCCATGTGACGGAGGCCAGGCTAGGCCTAGGGACCTAACCATGCACGATTTGGGGCGCGCTGGGCCTCTAGTGTATATAATAAACTAACTTAGTTGTCTTTTTTAAAGTAAGATACTTGGACTCATTCATTCAGCCAGCCAGTCAATATCTGGGGATCATCTGCTGTGCCCTGAAAGAAACATTAAATAAAAATAGTAAGGATACAGACAGGTCAATATACTTGCTGGGAAAGGGTTAGACTCTGCTGGCTTGTCCCAGAGGGAGAGCCTTTAAGAGGAAGGGATGGTTGAGCTGTTTCTCAAAAGACAAAGTTTGCAACTTGGAGAAGTCATTCTAAATGGAAGAGTACAGGAAAAGGCCCCAGGTGACCAGGCATGACTGGGACAAGCAGAGAGCCCAGAATGCAGGAAGGCAGGAGCTAAAGATAACGGGCTCTCTGCGGCATGACTGGGAATTTGGTTTCTGTAACGGGAGGCCACAGGGAGACCTTACTAGGATTTTAGCAGGGGCTATCGTGTTCTTTCAGTGCACAGTATAAATTGTCAGGAACACAAACCCAGAGTGTGTGTGTGCGTGTGTGTGTGTGTGTGTGTGTGTGTGTGTGTGTGTGTGTGTGTGGAGAAGAAAATGAAAAACCCCAGTTGCAGGAAGAGAGCTGAGAGGAATACTGGAATCCTTTCAATTACATGCGGTAAGGACATGAAGTCAGGCGGTATTTGCAGTTAGCTGGTAGCAGAATTCATGGAACATGGGGATTGAATTCGTGTGCGGGTGAGAGGAAGGTTCTGAGAAAACCCTGCTTCTGTCTTGGGTAATTGAAAGGCTCCAGAGGCGGGAAGTGGTGACAGGAAACTCAGTAAGAGCAGCAAGCTGAATAAGAAGGAAGTTGAGTTTTAGGGGAAAAGAGAGAAATGATTCCCCAAAAAGAAAGGATATTTTAGAAAATAATTTTAAAGGCAGTTTTAATCATTTCTAACAGAAAACATATTACTAGAAGTAAAATGTGGGAAGTACCTAGTGAATAAAACCAGATAACTTACAAAGACCTAGACCTCATTGTTCAGGCCTTATATATAACACTAATGGCCTGGTGCACAAAATTCGTGCATAGGGTGGGGGGGGGCTGCTCAGCCCAGCCTGCACCCTCTCCAATCGGGGATCCCTTGGGGAATGTCTTACCACCGATTTAGGTCCAATCCTTGTGGAATTGGGCCTAAACTAGTGGTCGGACATCCCCCTCTCAATCTGGGACCGCTGGCTCCTAACCACTCACCTGCCTGCCTGCCTGATTGCCCCTAACTGCCTCTCCCTGCCTGCCTGCCCGATTGCTCCTAACCTCTCTGCCTGCCTGCCTGATCACCCCCAACTGCCCTCCCCTGCTGGCCTGATCGACCCTAACAGCCTCTGCCTCAGCCACCACCACTATGGCTTTGTCCAGAAGGAAGTTGGACATCCGGAAGGTGGTCCGGATCTTTTTCATCAGGAGAAGATGCTCTTGGCAGACAAAAATACATAATCCCTCTATCTGGACTGATAGCCAGCCATATGCACTACACTCCCATACCGGTCATTAAAAAACTGAACTGCTTTCTTACACCTTACACCAAACAGCTGTTGCCTTAAAACTCCTTCTCAGCCCCCACCTTAAGTTCTGCCTTCACAGTTCTCCCAGATTTGGTTCTGATTGGTTGGTTTCTATGCCAGTCAGTGTCAAAAACTCTGCCTCTTAGGCAGCCATTGGCTCCTCACACTTCACCCATATTTGGTTCTGAGTTGTCAGTTTCTGTGCTATTCAGCATCTCCGGGCCTATCAATGGGCCTGATCAGAGAGGCAGGGCTGATCAGCAGCCCCAGCAGAGGCCCAAGAGAAAGAGAGGCGCAGCTGCTGTCAGTGGAGCCTTTAGTCGTTTTGGAAGTTATGGACCCTGGGTTTTTATATATTAGGATACTAAAGGCCCGGTGCACAAAATCTGTGCATGAGTAGGGTCTCTAGGCCTGTCCAGCAATCAGGGCTGATCTGTGGGGCAACCGGCGGGGCAATCGGGGGGGCCCCCCACCCACCTTGGCTGGCCTGGTATCGCCTGCTCACCAGCCCTGCCCCCACCGCTGCTGCCAGTCAGGGCGTGTGGGCTGAGGGCAGCTCCTGCGTTGAGTTTCTGCCCCCTGGTGGTCAGTGTGCATCATAGCGACCAGTCCTTCCGCCATTCGGTTGATTTGCATATTAGGGTTTTATATAGATAGATAATAAGTATCAAGGACTTATAATGTATACATTTGATTTCCATTCCTAGAAGTTAAGTGCCTTCTTATCAACGTTTACTTGAATATTTTTAGACTAATTTTTCTCTAAGTAGGTTTTCCCTCAATCATGACTAATGTGGGGAAAAATAATATTTGAACATATTAATAATTAAGAGCCCAGTAGGACTGTTCTTTCATAGGAAAGGACTGAATTAATGAGGTTCAAACATATCTGATAAGCATCCTTGAGTGTCCCACTTCCAATTACCTCTTTCTTAATGAGTGTCGCTTTCCTTAGACTCTCCACTCAGTTTGCTGTGATTTCCGTAAATAAACTTTAGGAAAGAATAAAGTTCTTCCATAAAGCGGTTCCATTACTTCCAGCTCAGGTTCTACACGAAGACTGTTCCTGGGCTCCCTCGGTAAACGGACCGGACCCTGTGTGCTTTGTTCTCAGTTAATAATGTGATACAATAGTTGGTTAGCTGCTGTCCATGATAATCTTGGCATCAGCGGAGGGAAGACCTCCTGTAGGTGAGAGAAAAACAGAACAAGCGATGGCGTCATGAAGGAGGAGAACCTCATGGCTGCTGCTGGCGAAGCCACGGAGCCGGGCTCCCATGCGTGTCTGGGGGTTGACCCTCCCAGAGTGTGAATTCGTGCCCCAGCGAAAGCCTCAGGCCCGGATCCTGAGGAAGAATAACGGGCTCCCAGGCTTCTTGTCACAGGAGGCCAAGTGTGTGGTGTTTGAATGAGCAACCATTGAACCAAGGAACCAATGACTTACTGTTATTTTTTTCTTTACTTTTTTTAAAAGATTTTTACTGATTTCAGAGAGGGAGCGAGAGAAACATCAATGATGAGGGAGAATCATGGATCGGCTGCCTCCTGCACACCCCCACTGGGGATCGAGCCCACAACCCGGCATGTGCCCTGACTGGGAATCGAACCCTGACCTCTTGGTTCATAGGTCCATGCTCGACCACTGCGTTCTTTTATTTTCTATCATCCTTGCGGACACTCTAAGTGGTAGGTGAGAGAAGACCAGATACAATAGCTAAGAAGCTGACCACTGGCTACCCGTGGGCACGCCCTAGCTCGGTGTTCCCCTTCCATCAGCATCAACATTGCCAGGCAGTTGGGCAAATCCTCACCCCCTGTGGGTGGGCCGGGCACTCTATGTGTAACAAGCCCTCCATCTGGTTCGGATACTAGACATTCGAGTGCGGGGTCCACTGCATGAGAGGATAGGTTCTCCAAACCCAGGAGTCTGTCAGAAATGCAAGTTCAAGGGCCTCCCCTTCATCCACTGAGTCAACACCTCTTGGGATAAAGGCCTGGAAGCGGAGTCACAACGAGCTTTTCAGGTAGTTCTAATGCCCGTGAAAGTATGGGAACCCCACTGTTCAAGGTCACGGGGCCCCCGGGAACAACTCTCTCCACAGTCCTATGTCTTGTCCCTGGTCCATCCCCTGCAAACAAATTCAAGGGGGTGATATTTCAACGGGGACCAACAGTACTTCACTCTGCGTGTGGCCACCCAGTACAGTAGGTAAAACTGAGCGGGCCCATCGCCCACCGGGGCCCTGAAGCTGTCTGGAAGGCCAGGGGACAAGACCTGGACACCCCCGTATCCCAGCCAGCTCCCCGCTCCGCGCTGGGACATCCGGGCGGCCGCGGAGACGCTGGACCGCTCTCTGTGGAAAAGCAAACTTGCTGGCCGCCTCCGGAGGTTTTCGGGGCGCCCCTGTGGCCAGGGCACTTCTGTTTGCGTTGTGGTTGGGTTTCTTCTCCAGCGCAGTTTCAATGCAAACAGCCTCATACCGCTTTGTCGTTTTCAGGGAGCAGGTCCCATTTCTCCCCGTGTAACACGTTCTCCTTGCTGGCGCCCCTCGAACAAAGCATATTTTCAGCACCCTGTTCTCTTGCCTGAGACTGCCTAGCCCAGTGGTCGGCAAACTCATTAGTCAACAGAGCCAAATAGCAACAGTTCTGCGCTGCATATCCCGCAGCCCGCCTGCACCACGCGTCTCCATCACCCGACTGACCGACCGGCACCCCCCACTTCTTCTAACGCCGCTTCTTCAAAATAGACTCGCCCAGGCAGAAAACCGACTTCTGCACATGGGCCATGAGTTTCAATCACACTGTACGTGTGCGCCCACACGTGGTATTTTGTGGAAGAGCCTCACTCAAGGGGCCAAAGAGCCGCATGTGGCTCGTGAGCCGCGGTTTGCCGACCACTGGCCTAGCCTAAACCTCTGGGCTGAGGTCCAGCTGTTCTCCACGGTGCCAGCTGTGCCTGGGCATCGCCGCAGACCCGCAGCACTGGGGGTGTTGAGGCCCTAATGACTCGGCCTTTCTCTGGCCTGCAGCCCCACGCATCTCAGCGACCCTCTCCCAAGCCCACTCTCCGGTCTCAGGGGCGGCCGCTCTGAGTCACTCCCAGGCCCACCCAGGAGTGACGTGGGGGAAGCTAAGTGTCACAGCCAGGCAGGAAAGGGACTTCTGACCACCCCAGGCGTCCACCTCGGGACCTGGTGTCCCCTGCAGAGAAGAACAGGCCATGATCCTGAGGCATCACTGGAGGCTGGCTTATCCGCCAATATCCTAGCCCGACTTTGTCTCTTTGAAGAATTTCCAAATAGAATGTTGTCTCTCTGCAGAATTCAATCTTTATTGTCCTATAGATTGATAAGGAGAACTTCGAAGCCACAAAGTCCAACTCACCAAGCACTGAACATGTTGGTATTTTTTTCCATGACACCAAAGACGGACAAGCTCTGTGATGCTGTATGAAATCTGCCAGCTTCTTGGGGCCCGAGCTGGGGAGAAGGACAAGGAACGGCCTGCGGCTGACATGCCTAGAAGCTACAAGAAAAAAATTAGGCTACTTTGTCCTTGAAAATTAAGGTTTAAACCATTTCCAACTTGTAAGGTCTCTGACTTTGCCCATCTGTGTGACTTGCTTTCCCTCTAGAAATTAACTAGACATAATAACTCATCTTTTCAAGTTTGACTGTTATAATTGAACAATGAGGAAGAAAATTAAAAATAATCAGGAAGAAACACAGTTACTTAATGAAATATAGATGCCAAAAATATTTGCTGCCTGACACACTTTGTGGCTGTTGAGATTCACTCCTTGGAGGGAAATATCAAACGGAGAAAGGCATTTATTGCTCGATATGCACAGTTTAAGTATTTTTATTATTCTAACTATCCCCTGCTCATTTACTGTTTTTCACGAAAATGCTAATTTCCTTTTTTTGCAGATGGTATATTATGATTGTATTTATCTAAATAGAGATGAAACTTCCCAAGAAGACCTAAGTAGTGCACAGAATAATTCAGCATTTCTTAGTTAAAGAAGACAAGTAGCATATTTCTTTTAGGTAAATAAACATTTATGTCAAAAATCTTCTTGCATATTTGAGGCATAAAAATAACCTTTTTTTGATTGACTCTGCTACTCGGGAGCCCAAAATAGTTTGCAAGTGAGAAGCCTGGTGAAATAAATTTAGCGCCGCGCCCCACGTGCCGTGGGTATTCAGTGCACCCTTGAATGAATAAGTGAACGCATCAATTAAAATGTTGAATCCACAGTTCCCTCTCTTGTACTGAAATGGGAGAGTGCTCAGCAATATTAAGATAGTAAATTTAATTCAACTTTTTCCCATTCTGGTTTGAGACTTGCTTTTGAGTCCCTGGTTGCGAAGCTAATTACCAGTGCTGGTACATCATCAGGTCTAAGTGTCAATCAAAGCACAACCTCTTCTGAGAGAAGATTGAAATGGTTCTAAAATGTGCCCTGGGGGCACCCCCCAACCCCCAGTTCTGAGGAGTTGGATCTCTGAGTTCTTAGAGAGTTGGGCATCCAGGAAGGCAGGTGATGAACAAAAGATATTTATAAATAGGACAATGCTCCCACAAAATCACACATTATTTTTCTACCCCCCTTTCATTTTTTTAGTATCTTAATTTTTGTCTCAGCAAAATCAAGAACATTTTTACAATCGGTATTTCCCTAAAATGAAATAAATTTGGGGATCAAGGAAAAGAATTCCCACTGAGAGATGTGTGAAAGATGGTAACATGGGCATGAGGAGAGATGGTAGGAAAATCTCTTTTATCACTAAGATTCCCGTAATCCAGGAGCAAATTAAGTTAAGAGGGAAAGAAAGGTTAGAAGCATTATTGGCGCCCTGAGTAGAAGACGTAACCAGTAAGTAATTTGACCTCCATTCCATGCTTTAAAATATTTTCATTGAAATTTTGGAATATAACAAATATTCCACAAATACCCATAATCTTTAGAAGTGATTTTAATATAAATGCCAAATACTGAGTTCATATCCCTAATGGTTAAGCTTCCATACAAAACACACTCAAAAGGCCAAGACAACGTAAAATAAAAGATCGATGGCAATCAATTTTCAAAATCTGTGGGGTATAGGGAATAGATCACGTTACTAACATAAGAAAAGTGTTTCAGAAGAGTATCCTTACATGTTTCCTCTACAATTAATACTTCACTTGCATAACTGAAAATGGAAGTAAAAGAGTTTGGGCAATAACAATATTTCAGCGTCTATAGGAGGAGGCTAATTCTGACTAATCTCAGTCAGAACTCAAAGCCTGAACACTTTTGTATCTACTAGTGCAGCGACTTTCAGCTGGAGGCCAAGGCATACTGTAACATCTGCAGCGCCCGACTATTTAGTCAGGGGCACTGGCCTCTTTTTCCTTAGATTGTCAAACTTTTTTTTAAAAAATGACAACAGTCCTTCCGTGTGAATGAATCAAAAGTACATATCTTTTTTTGTCATAAGAAGATGATCTGGGAGCAACTGGTGGGAAGACCTCACCTCGCAGGTGGCGAGAGCCGTAGGATATGCAGGGATCGAGCGCATACGTGCCAGGGTGCTGCACAGAATGCATGGGGAAGGGCGGGCTCTCAGGGGTGGGGCCCGCATGTCCACGCTCTGTCTGCACTGTGCTGTCTTAAGGAGGCCAGAGGTTATTTTAAGGGCAAAGGGGAAGTATTGGGGCTTTCAAAGGAGAAATGGCATGTTCGTATTTGCACTTTTGAAAATTTTATTTAGACATGGGTTGACCATTGTAATGGAGTAAGAACAGAGATAAAAGACGTTTTAGGAGGCTGTTAGGAGATTCATGCAAGCAATGATAAACAGAAATACAGGGGGCCAGTAGGGATGGAGGAAGAGGCAACGTTGGCCAAAACCCAATTCCTACTCAGAGAATCAAAGTCTGAGTCGGTATCAGTTAAACACATGAGTGTTTCTTCCCACCACGTAACGAAGTAGCTCACTACGTAACTGCACCAAGGCTGCTGGGCCCAGCATGTGGTTAGCTGAGGAAGCCCAGGGCTGAACTTTATCATAAAGGACTTTGGAATAATTTTCAGATGGAACAGCTCTAAGCAAATAGGTCTCTTCAATTGTGAGGACCAGAAAGTGAGAAAGAATATATTCTGAGTCCAAACATAGGGACCACCCACTGGCGTAAGGCAAATCCATACTAAGCTTAGCACACCACTGGGAGACATTTCTTAGTGGCTTGGAGCCAGAAAATTATACTTGACTCCTTTGTTTAGCTGAAGTATTCAAATTGTCTCCACTTTCATGAACAGACAATGAACAAACAAATAAAAACCTTAAAGGAACCAATAATTACCAAATAGGTTTTTTAATGTTTATAATATTTCAATGGCTTCATTGCCACATGTTTGTTTTTAATGAGCACACACAATACAACCTAATAGAGATAAGTCACAGAAAGAAACGCATGTCACTTAAGAAGCATAAATTCTAAGTAAAATACTAGTAAATTGCCTACCGTGTTATGGCCCCCAAAAATTGCAATGGCCCAAAATGTCCTTTAAGAATGGATGAAAACTAGGAAATCTATTACTATAATTTATATGCTCAACCCAGCAGACACGGATAAGGTTCATAATAAAATCCCAACGTAATGGGCAGAAGGTCCATTCTGATGATGCTGGAGACAAACACATCACGTGTCATTCCAAGATGCCTTGTAGCCTAAGGACACCTACAAAACCCACATCAGAGACAGACTTTTCTCAAAAGACTTCTGCCCACTGTGCCCTCGCACCTCCCCCTCTTTCGGCCCACCGCTGCCTGGCCAGCGCGGTGTAGCCAAGGGACCCGCTTCACACTGCCGGCCGCCCTTAGCCAGCCCACTCTTCCTGGGCAGGCGAGTCCCTAGGGAAGGGACCCTCTGAAACTGCGTGCTCAGCACCTGGGCGGGCAGCTGCTCTCCATCACTGCCGTCCCTCTCAGGCGTCTCCACGGCCTGGCTCAAGCGGCCCTGGCCTCGGCAGTGACAGATGAGTGGGCGCTGGGGAGTGACCGGTGGAGCAGTGAGAGGAGAAGAGCTCCGCGTGCAGAACTGGAGCGCAGAGCATGGCGCTCACACACATCCCACTGCTCCCTGCGTGTGGTGAGGGTCCCACTGCCCCGAGCTCAGAGAATCCCTGGCATCCCAGTCACTCCACAGACATCCCTCTGCCGCCCCCAGCGCTGCCCTCTGCTGGGTGAGCAGCACCCGCAGTGTGGAGCCACCTTTTAAAAGTCAGTGGAAAGGGCTCTTCAGTCCAATTTTGTATTAAAATTACATTCTGCTTTGCCCCACCTGCGTGGCTCAGTGACTGAGCGTCGACCTATGAACTGGAAGGTCATGGTTCAATTCCAGGTCAGGGCACAGGCCTGGGCTGGGGGCTCCATCCCGAGTGTAGGGTGTGTAGGAGGCAGCCGGTCAATGACTCTGTCATCATTGATGTTTCTATCTCTCTCTCCATCTCCCTTCTTCTCTGAAATCAATAAAAATATAATAAGGAAAGAAAGAGAAAGAAAGA
>NW_006291488.1:112606-115975 GCF_000327345.1 Myotis davidii | reverse complement strand
AAGAAAGAAAGAAAGAAAGAGAGAGAGAGAGAAAGGAAGCAAGGAAGGAAGGAAGGAAGGAAGGAAGGCAGGAGGGCAGGAAGGAAGGAAGGAAGGAAGCCTCATTTTGCCTAGTGTTCAGTTATTCAGACACATTTACATTGGGCACTTAAGCCACAAATGAGAGCGGATTATAATAGTCCAACACGGAAAGTCATTCTGTGAGGTGCTATGGGAGTGAAATATGGGTCCCCAAGTCCAAGGCGCTCTGAGGAAAGAGGGGCGCGAGGTCTGTCATCACAGACCTGGAAGAGCGCCATCCCCAGCTCAGCTCTTGTTGGATCCGTGGCTCTCAACGCTTACACAACAGCTGCAGGTATAATACGGAAGCAGAGTTTAAAAGACAAATTTAAACTCGTTTTTATATACAAAAAAGAAAAAGAAAAAGAATAAAATGCAGGCTACCAAACGAAGGCAAAGGAATGGACTCAGATTTAATTAAGTCTGAGGAAGGAACACATTTGAGTAGCCTTCTTATCATAAATTGCCGGGGAAAATAGCTGTGCTGATAAAGATATTTAAATTTTTTTAAAAGAAAGAAAAAATGACCAAGTGTTAACTCAGAGGGCAAGGCAAAAGTTTTAAAAAAACGAGATTGTAGGATTTTATTTGGGGGACATTAGTGCATATGTGGGCCTATAAAGAAGGTCTGCGGTCATCTTCCTAGAACAAGGCGCCCGCCATAATGGGGGAAGGACACGGGCAGGACACGTCTCTCCCGCACAGCCGCAGACAACTGGTCTTTTCTAACAAGTCACTGCCCTCCTTGTATAAGAATTCAGTGTTCTATAAGGATTGATCTAAAATAATGCACTTCGTCTCAGAACTGTATCATTTGATATGCTGAATATATTTACTTTTTAATTAAATTTCCTTATCACTTCAAACTGTTAATCGAGAGACATTTTGCCTTAAATGAGGCAAGTGTTCTAAAGGAGATAATGCAAATGTGTTTCCTAGCACTATTTCCAGCCCTGGAGATGACATAACAGATGGTATTTAAGATAAGATTTTGGTCTACATTGACAAAACTGAAAATAAAATATCTATCGGGCACTTTTCATAAGAAAAAGAACATAAATCCTTTTCCAGTCCCCCTCCCTTCCTTCCTTCTTTCTCTTTCTCTTTTTGTTTTAATGTTATGACTTTCTATGTAAAGTGTTTGGTGGTTGATCTGGACTATAAAAGCTTTTGTCACACCTCACTTTTCACATTTGAAACTTATTTTTATTATTCTTTTGCAGTGACCATGACCAAGTTCCCCCTTAAGAACAGTTGAAGTGCTTTCCTAAATTAACTCAGAACTCCCCTTGCTTAAAATGGATGCCCCTCGCTTTTTTCTATGGATTTGAACTTTTCTCATTCTATTTTTTATGTTTTTTAATTAAATGTATTGGGGTGACATTGGTTAGTAAGATTACATAGGTTCCACATGTACATTTCTATGATACATGATCTATGTATTGCATTGTGTGCACACCACCCAGAGTCAAGGCTCCTTCCATCACCATATATTTGGTCCCCTTTACCCTTTACTACCCTCCAACCTTCTCTCTGGTAACCACCACACAGATGTCTGAGGCCCTTTTCTTTATACTAGAGGCCTGGTGCACAGAATTTGTGCACAGAGTGGGGGGTGTCCCTCAGCCCGGCCTGCACCCTCTCCAATCTGGGACTCGTGGGGGAATGAGTGACTGCCGGCAGTCAGACATACTTCACGCAATCCAGGACCACTGGCTCCTAACCACTCACCTGCCTGCCTGCCTAATGCCCCCAACAGCTCTCCCCTGCAGGCCTGGTCAACCCCAATGGCCCTCCCCTGCAGGCCTGATCTTGCCCCTAACTGCCTCTGCCTCAACCCCCACCACCATAGCTTTGTCTGGGAAGAAGTCAGACATCCAGAAGATGGCTGGTTGACCTGGTCTAATTAGCATATTACCCTTTTATTAGTACAGATTAGTATAGATTGGAAACTCTTCCAACAGCAGATCACCTTGAAGTCAGGTCACGTGGATGGCATATGAATCACATGTTTATGCTGAGTGCTCTATAAAAGCCGAAGTCTTGCGATAAACATTGAGTGTATCCAGTGAGGCATACAGTTAACAGCTGGAGATGACACTCACCTCTGGGGAGCTAACACCTGGAGAGTTAGTTTTCTGAATGATGTTCAGTGTGGGGCACGTGTATAACTTGGGCCGGTTTCTGTGTTCTGAACACGTTACCACATAAAGAGACACTTATCTGGGGGATGACATACTTCAGGATCCTTTGCAGGAGGAAGGCCATAGCATCTTGTTGGCCTAGATATGAACAGATGTCAAATATCTCCATTCCTTTCTCCTGCCTCTACCCACAGTGGAAAATCAATGTCGCTTCAGAAAATAAATAATATTGCTATGAAGGTATTGGGACTTTGTTCCTGATCTTGTAAGTTACTTCCACTCAGCAGTGGATATTGGTTTAAAAACCCAACAACTACATTAAGGTTCATTTTTTCTCTGGTCAGTGAAGGACTTAGTCAACTACAAAATGTTTATAAGTAAAATGAAAATGCATTTTACTACATTGGTTTCTTGGCCACATTGTTAAGACTGAGTCATATTTCCAAGAAATATTGACAATTTGTGGTACTGATAGAAATAATAAAAGGGACTGAAATATCTGGTACTCTGCTTAGATAGCGAATATTTTAATACTGTTAAAAAAATTAAAATCACTGACTAATGGTTGGACTTCATAAGGACAGAGGCTGTACTGTGATGTACACTGTTTTTTAAGTCTTACTAAGAATATACATCGCAAAGTTTCTCCAAGGCAGATACCCAGATTGGTTCCAAATCCTAACACTTATTGTACTTTGTGTTCCTAAAGCCATATTCTGTATCCATAGCATCCTAGGGAGCATTAAAGAATCATGTGTCAGGCAGAAGAAAAACAAATAAACAAAGCCAACCGTGCAATGCAGACCCTCTCCCCCCGCCCCCCCTTCCCAAAACACACTGGAGGTGGAGGCAGAGGGGTATGTGAATTTTAAAAATAAATAAAAGTGCACGTCGTCCGATGGGCTTTTCTTTCTGGAAAATTCTCTCAATGCCTGACTTTGGGGAGTTTCAGCCTCTCCCACTTGCCAGCTGGGGTGGTAGCGTGCCTGCCTGGCTGCTCGGAGGCCCTTGAGCAAGGAACCCTGTGAAAGGACAGCCTGGGGTCCTGGTCGCCAGGGCAGTTACTAACTGGTTAAGCGAGGCGGCCCTCGGGTGGCTGCGCTCATCCCCCACCGCAGCCTCTCCCGCTGCAGGCCCCCTCCCCCAGGCCCCAACTTCCTCCTCC
>NW_006291488.1:109469-112204 GCF_000327345.1 Myotis davidii | reverse complement strand
AATGATGGGGATCTTTCTGGCGTGTGTCGGATTTGCCTTTTCTGTGTTCTACGTGCAGCCGGGGCTTGCTTCCCAAGGTAAGTCCGGCTCCTTGGCAAACACGCATTTGCTTGTGGCGTGTGTGTTTGCGTGTGTGCGTGCGTGTGTGTGTGTGTGTGTGTGTGTGTGTGTGTGGTGTGTCCAGGCAGATGTGAGATTCCTAGCAAGGAACAGCGGAATCATCGCGTTCTGTTAGGCATTTTTCTTTCTTTAAAGTTGATTAAACGGTAGGGATGCTAGATCTGAGAGCAAATCTATTTGGTGCCTGGCAGTGAGGTGGGTCGCTCGGTGAGCAGAAACACGGGTGTGTGTGTGTGTGTGTGTGTGTGTGTGTGTGTGTGCGTGTCCTCTGTGTGCGTGCACACGGTAACCGCTCATGCATGCATAACCATGGCCAACACACAGGGGCTGTCCGAGGCCAGTCCTCCTGCTCCTTGGAGGCAGATGGGTTTCTAGTTTCCTTTATTCTGGGTCCGGGTGACTTCGTGTGCATGTGTGTGTCAAAGGACAGGCTCCTGGGAGGACCCATAAAAGGCACCACTTGCATTCCAACGGCGCGCCTGCAGCCTGCGGAATCCAGCGGTTCGCGACCCCGCAGGCTGCGGGCCGGTTTCAGCACCACGAACAGAGCTCGCCGCCGGGCCAGAAGCCCGCCGCCTCCGGGGCAGAAAGGCCACCTCCCCCTTCCCCGGGAACAAAAAGTCCTTTTCCCATCAGCGTGTCTTCTTGGCGTCTCCCCTTTACTCTTGAGCATAAATGCAGTTCCATGTCCATGGAGATCATTTGGGGTTTCATGAAATTGTGAAAAGGGACGCTGATGGTGGCTCTCCTTAAAAAGTGGGGGTGGGGGTGCATTCACCCCGAGCCTGTCCTGCAGCCCCTGGGCCCCTCTCTCCATGCGTGTGCGCTGCCTCTGTGCACACTGCCAGCCCCAGGCCTCTCTGACACTACTTTTAGGGATCCGTCAGCTCTTCCCAAGGGGTCCCTCAGACAAGACAAGCACAACCAGCCGAAGCATGCACGTTCAAGACGTGCCTGGGGGAGAGGGGGCATCTGATCTGTGTGGGTTTCGCTCTGATTCCATGAATCTTGCAAACAAGCAGGGCCGACGTTGGTCATGGAGGGACTGGGGAGGGGGTGGGGGATCTCTCTAGTGTCTTCACAACAGCCTTTCCTCCGAACCACCGCGTCCGGGAGTGTGGTCCTTCCGTCCCGGGATGTGTGGCCATTTGCAGCACAAGGGTTTGCCGGGACCACGCGTGAAGGTGAATTTGGAGAGAAAGGAATACTTAGAGCTGAGGAAGTGTGTGGCTCGCTCCAGCGCTGAGCACAATTGCTTGTTGCTTTTGCTAAATCAGGAATGTGCATTTGGGCAGGCAACCGCGATCCAGTCTCCGCCACAGGAGACATCCAGTTACCATCCATGGTTCAGAAACTTAGGGGCACGAGGCCATCCTCATCCACCAACTTGACAGGTGTGTCTCAGGCGCACCTCGCAGGTCTGGGGGCCACCGCAGTCTGACGCGAGGCTTGCTGGGCTGCTAACTGGGCAGCCTGGCTAACAGAGGGAGTTATCGGCGAGCTCGTTAGGCTTCCCATTATCCGGGCTTGATGGACAGCAGAGTGATGTGGGCCGGTGCCAAAAAGAAGACAGGCAAGAGGCAAAAGAGAGGAGAGGGGGCGGGGAGCGGGCAAAGTGCGGGATGTCACAGAGGGGAGTTTGTTCTGGATTTTGTTTTCCAAGCCAAGAAAAATGGAGCTATCTCCTCAGGAACGCGAGCTGGCGAGCATGCTGTGGACCTTCTAAAAGGATGCGTTTCTGTTTTGCAGCAAAATTCACTGAGTTTCCACGCAACGTGACGGCCACCGAGGGGCAGAATGTGGAGATGTCCTGCGCTTTCCAGAGCGGCTCGGCCTCCGTGTACCTGGAGATCCAGTGGTGGTTCCTGCGGGGCCCCGAGGGCCCGGAGCCCCCGGCCGAGGTGGCTGGCGCTCAGGTAGAGGACTGGGTGGCCCTCACACCCGCTGCCTCTGTCCCAGTCACTCCCTGGGACCTCCGGGTGTCCGGGCCAGGGGTGCAAGGCGTGTGCCTGGGTGTCCCCTGGGAACCGCCGGCTCTCTTGGCCAGAGTGAGGCCCGGGGACGCCAGCGGGTGAGCCTCCCTGTGTCCTGGGGACTCTAGTTGGAGACCAAGGAGAATGGCCTCCTCCTGGCAGTACCGGGTCTTGTCAAGGTGTGTGTGATGGCACCTCGATGTGATCTGTCCCGGGACACTCGCTGTCCCATCTCAGGAGCCGTGGGGTGGGGTGGGGAACTCTGTGGGTGACTCTATCCGCGGCCCCCACGTCTGTGGTTGGCAGAAGAGGCTCCTGAGAGAGGAGAGAGAAGAGGGAGGGGTAACAGGGAGGAGGGAGAGAGGCGAGGAGGAGGGGCCTGGGAGGAGAGGGGGCGGGTGCAGAGGCCACTGGAGAAGAGGGAAGAGAAGGGGAGGGGACCGGGTGGAAGGGGCGCGGCTGGAGGGGGGAAGAGGGGAGGAAATAAAGGGGAGAGGAAAAGGGAAAGGGGGGGAGGAGAGACAGGAAGGAAAAGGGAGTCAGAGCGCAGGTTGGAGACAGACAGTTCAGCCCAAGAGGCAGCAGATGGGTCGGGGCTGTCGGGATGAGAAGAAAATCTGTCCCTGAGACCCCGGGGAGGGG
>NW_006291488.1:108525-109391 GCF_000327345.1 Myotis davidii | reverse complement strand
CGTCTCCCTCTCCCGCAGGCAGAGCTGCTGCCCGACCGAGACCCCGACAACGACGGGACCAAGATCAGCGTGAGTGTCGCGGGGGCGGGCGACAGGGGGCGCGCTCCGTCCGGCCCGGCAGGCCCGCGGGAAATCAGTGCATTTCAGGCTTTTCGCACGTCCTATTGGGAAGCCTTTGCTTGTTGCCTCTGCAAAAGGCCATGTCAATGTCGCAAACGCGGGACGGAAGCCCGTGTGGCTGCCTCTCGGGCTGCGTAACAATGGAAGCCGGTTTGGAGTTGGCACGTGAAAGTATTTTTTAAATCACAAAATGTTGAAGCAGTTCCTAGAGGATGAATGGGCTTGCTGTCACCGGAGGGGCGTGACCCTGCTTTGCTGTTCGCTTTCCAGCGGTTGCATGCTGCACAGGCAGAGAGCTGCATGCTGCTGTCGGTTCAAAACCAGGGCGAGGATGGTGGCGCTTTCATAGGAAACCATATAAACATAAAGCCAAAGCCCAAATAAACCCAGAAACGTCGCTGAAGAGGTTAACCCGTGAAATACAGAGACAGATTTCTACGTTACTGGTTCTTACTTTTCATAACTGTGTGTGAAATATTCTCAATGACTTATAAAATCCGTCATCATTTAATCGTGGATAATATATAATGTCTATCAAATTAGCTGTTTTAATAAAGATGTTTAGGGATATATATATTACATATTATATAGAATTGTATATACTCTACATAACCATATATTTACACACACACATATATATATCCTATATAATAAAAGGCTAATATGCAAATTGACCAAACTGCAAAACAATTGGTCTCTATGACGTGCACAGACCAGCAGGAAGCAAATGCTCACCACAAGAGCTG
>NW_006291488.1:106419-107710 GCF_000327345.1 Myotis davidii | reverse complement strand
AGCAGCAAAGTCCCTCCACCTCCAGTCCTCAGGCGGTAGCCAAAATCCCCAAACAAAGTCCACAATCAGGTATGGAACCCACTTTTGAGCCTTTCATTTTGCCACTCACACAACCCTCCCCCGGACGAGGGGTCAAGGAGAGTAGCCAGGTGTATGCGTGACGGTTGTTAGAGTCGGAGCCCTAGCTCAGCTGAAATAACGAGGAGACACAGAGCGCCCGGGGCTGGCCTCCATTGGGGATGTCTCCCGCCCCAGTGGGTGCCGGCCGTGCCGCCTGTCCAGGGACCTGAGAGCTGGACTTTCATTTCTTCACCTTCTGTATTGACCCATTATAAGAATAATAAATCATGTCATGTCGGCTGCATTATAAATGCATGTTCGTTTTCTCTATAGATTTATGTATTGATAACGACCCAACTTAAGAGACCTTCACTTCATCAACATGTAAATGAAAGAGAGACACCCCGTCTTCAGGGACCCGTAGCTTTGGGCAGGGCTGCCCTCCAGGGGTTTTTGATTGGGAGGGGCAGCGTCAGCTGCCCGTGAGGAAAGGGATGGTGGCAATAGCAGGAAGTGGCACAGAAATAAGGCAACTCCTGCCAACGTGCCTTCCATGCCGACTGGGCAGCTCGGTCAGACGTGCCCACAGTCCGCTGTGCAAGTTAAAGCTGTCGTGAGGGGCGTGCGTGTGTGCATCACTCAGCCTGTGGAAACTCGCTGAATTTTCAGCCTTGATGTGGGACATGGGCTTCTTGGAATGAGCAGTGCCTTGCACACCCCGGCGAACGTTCTGTATTCGCTCCAACACTTGACGTAATGCTATGGGATGGAGGGGGCATACAAATATGTGCCGCACTTTATGTTTTTCCCTTTATAGTTTATCATCGAAAAATTATTGCTACTAGTATTGGTAATAGAAAATTACATGGCTAACTTTCAAGTTCTCTTTTGCTGTTTAATTTTTTTAAAAACCTGGTCATTTCATCAGGATAATTATATATACACTAGAGGCCCAGCACATGAAATCGTGCGCAGGTAGGGTCCCCAGGCCTAGCCTGCGATCAGGGCCATCTCAGCCCATTCACCAGTCTCCAGTACCGCCCCACTGCCGACACCCACCCCGGTTCCCTGTTTGGAACCTGTGGGTCGGGGGTGGGGGAGGACCAAGAGGTCGGCCGTTCTGCCCGCTCACCAGTCCCCATTCCCTCCCCGCCGCCAACACCCATCCCAGTTCCCCATGGTTCCCAGTTCACCATCCGGCAATCAGAGCCTGTGGGCCCGGGGGGCGGAG
>NW_006291488.1:104017-105600 GCF_000327345.1 Myotis davidii | reverse complement strand
ATATATATATATATACTTTTGCTATTAATCTGGCCTAAAAATTATTAGAAGAATTGAGTGCCAGTTTCACTTTTGAAAAGCAAAGCAGTGCTAAAGGTTCCCGCAGCATAGAAGCCCCATGATGGAAGGGGGTGTACTCGGAGCCACAAGACTTCAGGTGACATTAGTCCGCACCCTGAGTCACGCCACCCCATGACGATAGGTCAGACTGTTCCAAAAGCTGAGAAGAAAAATCATTACCATCCAAGTCCATGTTGCCGGTACCTTTAACTGTCATTCCAATGTGGGGAGGAGAGCTCGTCCTCTGTTAAGGTTGCTGTCGGTCACCGCCGCCCGCAGAATATTTCTGGAATCTCTCAGAGGGGGAGCCCAGCGTGAAGGAAAGAGGCTCTGTAAATGCTAGACTTGACCTCATCAGGTTCATGTTCCTTCAGCTGAGCTACCCAGGCAGAGGCCAATCCCATGATTGGAAAATGGCAGAGCCGTTACCAGCATCTGGGAAACGAGGGGGCATGGGGCTCGCGGGGTCAGGCGCTGGCTGGATTGAACTAAGTAGCTCACGATGGGTGAAGCCAGTTGGAGTAGATTGGGGTTTCACGGTTGAGACCACAGGAAGCTCTCTGACGTGGCCGGGAAGAGTCTCATTTTCCAACAGGAGCAAGCTCGGGCAGAGTATGGGGAACAGGCGTTTGATGTCGCCCTTTGTTTATTTCTTTTCCCTGCCATCTTTCAGACAGTGAAAGTCCAAGGCAACGACATCTCCCACAAGCTTCAGATTTCCAAGGTGAGGAAAAAGGATGAAGGCTTGTACGAGTGCAGGGTGACGGATGCCAACTACGGAGCGCTGCAGGAGCACAAGGCCCAGGCCTACCTGAAGGTCAATGCCAACAGCCACGCGCGCAGGATGCAGGCCTTCGAAGCCTCGCCCATGTGGCTGCAAGACATGAAGCCTCGCAAGAATGTGTCGGCCGCCGCCCCCAGCAGCATCCACAGCTCCGCCAACCAGCAAATGCCCTCCACCTCCAGTCCTCAGGCGGTAGCCAAAATCCCCAAACAAAGTCCACAATCAGGTATGGAACCCACTTTTGAGCCTTTCATTTTGCCACTCACACAACCCTCCCCCGGACGAGGGGTCAAGGAGAGTAGCCAGGTGTATGCGTGACGGTTGTTAGAGTCGGAGCCCTAGCTCAGCTGAAATAACGAGGAGACACAGAGCGCCCGGGGCTGGCCTCCATTGGGGATGTCTCCCGCCCCAGTGGGTGCCGGCCGTGCCGCCTGTCCAGGGACCTGAGAGCTGGACTTTCATTTCTTCACCTTCTGTATTGACCCATTATAAGAATAATAAATCATGTCATGTCGGCTGCATTATAAATGCATGTTCGTTTTCTCTATAGATTTATGTATTGATAACGACCCAACTTAAGAGACCTTCACTTCATCAACATGTAAATGAAAGAGAGACACCCCGTCTTCAGGGACCCGTAGCTTTGGGCAGGGCTGCCCTCCAGGGGTTTTTGATTGGGGAGGGGCAGCGTCAGCTGCCCGTGAGGAAAGGGATGGTGGCAATAGCAGGGCACAGAGAT
>NW_006291488.1:101759-103607 GCF_000327345.1 Myotis davidii | reverse complement strand
TGGTAATAGAAAATTACATGGCTAACTTTCAAGTTCTCTTTTGCCGTTTAATTTTTTTAAAAACCTGGTCATTTCATCAGGATAATTATATATACACTAGAGGCCCAGCACATGAAATCGTGCGAAGGTAGGGTCCCCAGGCCTAGCCTGCGATCAGGGCCATCTCAGCCCATTCACCAGTCTCCAGTACCGCCCCACTGCCGACACCCACCCCGGTTCCCTGTTTGGAACCTGTGGGTCGGGGGTGGGGGAGGACCAAGAGGTCGGCCGTTCTGCCCGCTCACCAGTCCCCATTCCCTCCCCGCCGCCAACACCCATCCCAGTTCCCCATGGTTCCCAGTTCACCATCCGGCAATCAGAGCCTGTGGGCCCGGGGGGTGGAGGGAGAGGTGGTCAATGCACCTCATAGCAACTGGTAGATTGGTCGTTCTGGTTGTGATGCCGTTATGGTCGTTGGCCTTCTATTATATAGGGCATATATAATCTTATTTTAGATATATCTTTAAATCCTTTCTTGTGAACAATGCTTTTAAAATAATGTGCGCCAACCTAGGATTCCTCCTTATGCTTCGTGTGCTAGTGGGCATGTCTGTAGAGAGCTTGGCTAAGGGCCCTGTGACTGCACTGCCTTGCGATGTAGGTGAGGCCTTGGTCATGGCGACTTATGTGAGTCTGGTGAATACATGACCTGCCTTCACTAAAGCTCCGTTGGCTTGGCTTTGTCTCATTTTCCTCTCTATTGTCTCTCTTGTTTCCCAAAATAAAGAACAAAACTACCTAGAATATGTGTGTGTGTGCTTATACATGAATAGCACACACATATATGCACTTAGTGGCTATACGTTTGCAGCCATTATTTGATAAAGATTTAACGTCTTTGGCGGCATTGCCCCTCCCTTTCATGCCATCAGAAGAAGAAACTAGACACCATATGCAAATGTACAGAGCAGCCTCAGCAAACAGTTTGCCACCTAATTAGAGAAAAATCCGAATCATGGCAGGGAAATGATTAGCCCACATAGAGTACTCCCGGCTAGATTTCAGAAACCCATGCTGTGGAATAAAAATCCAGCATTCTATTACCTATTCCAGTGAGGGATTCTAAGCATAGAATAAAATGTCCTACCTATTTCTAAACTATTAACGTTGGATTATATAACGTACTCTGCAAATACCTGTTGTATTTGAATACATCTTTTTGAGTGTTATGATTGGAGCTAAATGGCAAGCTTTAGAGATCTTCTAGCAATTTCCACATGAAATCACCGCTTGTTTTGCAGCTCAGCCCAGACTCAGGCATTGCTTTTTCCAGAGGAAGGTGAACGAGGGGAATGCTGGCTCATAGAAGTCGTGTTCACTAAAAGCCATGCTCACTAAACGTTACCTGCTCATCACAAAGATTAACCTGAAATATGTCAACATTTTTCATTTCTATCTTCTCTACCAGTGAACACTGGAGAACATGTTTTATCCACATAACCTTTTCTAACTTCTCATCAGAAGCTGGGCTGGCCCAGCACCCCTTCTCTTCGTGTGTACATTTCCCAACTTGCAGGGTTATTATCTAAAACACTGTCTCCGGGTGGCTATGGTATATTCTACTTGGCGTAATACCCAATCCTGATTTATCATTTTGCTTTATACATTTTCAGGTTCTACTCAAATAAAGCTGATTTCAATGCCCATGCTTTATTTACTCACTCATTCATTCAGGCTCCATTCATTCACATTTCCAACTCTGATTTCATTCAGGAGAGCCAGGCTGGGGTTCACTATTGTCCCCCAATATTTTTCCACACATAAGACCCATGAGCACATGGCAGAGCAGAAAAGGCTGCGCCCATGGAG
>NW_006291488.1:77477-101714 GCF_000327345.1 Myotis davidii | reverse complement strand
CTCCCCCTAGCTCCCTTCCGGCTGGCCCGTGACCACTTTGGCTGTAAGATGAGAAGTCACACTATGCTCATTGCAGACCTGGCTTTGAGAGGACTGCCAGCTTCTGCCATGACCCCTAGAAGCCAGCAACCCCTGAAAAAGTGTAGCTCCCTTGACATCCCCTTGCCCAACGAAGCCCCTAGTTGCCAACCTTGACCTTCAGCCCCAGCAGCCACTTCATTGCATTGTGAGAGATGCCCAGTGAGCACGGCCTGAGCCAGCTGGGCACAGACCCTGAGAGATCCTTGCCCCATGTCTCCCTCAGGCACTCGGCCTCAGGTGGTTTGTCTCACAGCAACAGGCATCCGAGTCGGCCCCCTCAACCCCAGAACTCAAAACTGAACTTACCATCTCAGCTTTCTCACCAAAACACACATGTTCTTCCTCCATGGCTCCCAAATCCTTTCAACAGCAAACGCCATCACAACCAGGGTCTGCGAAACTTGACAATGTTCTCGCCTCGTCTTCGGTCCGTTGCCACAGTGAGCCAGTCACCGGGGCCACTCATTGTCTCTTCCCAACACCCTTGAACAGCAGGATCTTTCCTGTTCCACCAACACGGATTTCGTTCTCTGCACGGGCCTCTCCCTCTCTCCTCTGTGTCACCAGCTCCTACCAGCAGGCCTGTGTCTGTTCTAACACAGGGAACAGTCCCAACAGAGCAAACACCCACTCGTGGTGTTTCCGGAGCAGCGCCGCCAGCTTGCGGGGTCTGATTCCCAGCTCGCGTCTCCCGGGTTCCCAGTCCTCACGCCTCATCTTCCTCGGGGCGTGTCCTGCGTGTTCTTAGGTCCTTTCCTGCTTTGCTGACTTCAGAAAGGCCGTTTTCCTTGTGTGGGTCGTTCCCTATTCGCTGGTCAGAACCGGTGGTTTTCTCCAGAGCAACGCGTCTGTGCTTCCTGTGCAGCCATCCTTGTGCCTTAGGAGTGTTTTCTTGGGACTTTCCTGGCGGTGCTGGGACGCCCACACTCGGGCACCTCTGAGTGGCAGGCAGAGCAGGGTAGCTGGTCTCCCTAAGGACAACGTCTTGGCTGCAAACCCTGCCGCTCGCACCTGCTTCTCTTTAAGTGGCCCCCACACGTGGCGCTCATGTTGAGAGAGAAGGGGGAGGGAGAGGAGTGGGATATGTTGGCTTTCACCTTCTTTCTCTTACAATTATATTTACATAAATAGCGTCGCCTCGATGCCAACGCTGACCAAGACTCCTCACCAGTGTTTCTCAGTGTGTAGCGCAGCCAACCGGGCCAGACTCGGGCTTGTCAAAAGTCGTATTCCAGGACCTACTGAGTCTAGAACCGGAGCAGGCATTTCTGTGAGCAGTAAATTATGAGAATCGTTACCTCTAAAAAGTTCTTATGGGTCAGAAAGTATTTTTATCACTTACTATGAGGTGTGTGTGTGTGTGAGAGAGAGAGAGAGAGAGAGAGAGAGAGAGAGAGAAATGCTACTGTTTCAGAAGCGGGTCTTTCTCTGGGACCGTTTCACTACTCGGGTGCTGAGATGGCCTTGGGAAGCTGTTTTGTTGGCTCCTGCGCCCGCAGCTGGCGCTGGGAAGAGCACTGGCCATGGCTCAGGTGTAGGGATGCGCCCACGTGCGGCTCTGGCGTCTCTAGTCGCTGCCGGGAATGCTGCTTCTCCGAGCTCTGAAACACGGCGACAGTGTTTCCACCAAGATGCAAAACCGGGGCTCCAGGGGCGGCTGCTGCCCCAGCTGCAGGAGCCCAGTGCTCCCGGCTCCTGGGCAGGTTGAACACGGCAGCTTCCAGAACCCCCCAGATTGAACAGAAACACTCTTCAAACAGAGGTGGGAGCCGGTGGGGAGGAGGGGAGGGCTGAGGGGCGGGCAGGAGGGTGTTTCCCTGACCTGACTACGGGGAAATGGAGGTGGAGAGCCAGGTGTATACTTCAGGCCTTGCTGTTGAGTTGGGTTTTAATGATCCAACTTGGCTGCTTACGCTGGTAAAATTAATCTGCTCCTTGCAATCCTGTCAGTTAGAGGGCAGCCATGTAAATGGAGTGTCTATGAATAAGATGAAAAATAGATGTGAGGCAATGCTTTGTGGGATGCAGGCCAAGGAAACTGCTAGAGATATGTTTGAACTGAAAATATGTAGATTAATGGCCCATATTGGCTAAGTTCTCCCACGAACCATATTTAACTCAACTCACTGAAATTCAGGAACCAGCTGGGTCTATAGACCCAAGGCTCTGGAGGCTGCAGGCCCTGCCGGTGCAGGAAGGCCACACAGGCTCACTGTGGGGACCAGGAGGCTCACTGTGGGGACCAGGAGCCCGTCGGGGAGGAGGGACATGCCGCAGATGTGCCAGCGCGCTCAGTCCCGGTCTCCAGTGATTTCACGCAGCTGCAGGGAAGCAGCTCCCTGGATCGATGACCCAAGGCTTGAGAAGTAGCTGCAAAGACTCACTCTGTCAGTCAAGGGAACCCAGGTCCAAGAAGCAAGGTGAGGGCTCCCCCTCCCGCGGAGCTCTGCTGCCACACCTGACACAGGGCACTCGTGCAGCTGCAGAGCAGAGAGAAGCAGGTGCTTCCACCTTCGGCCTCAGGCCGCCACTCCCAGCGCAGGCGGCAGGCAAGGCGGTCAGGGAGGGAGACACTCACATCGCAGCCCACCGCTCAGAGCTGCTTGCGTCTCCATTTTCTCGTCTTGAGGATGAAATGCAATTAGATACACAGACCAGGCCTCATAAGGGGTAACTACTTGACCAGCATCGCATTGTGCTCGTCCAGTACAACTCTCAGCAGCAATGCAATGGGAAGGTGAGTGCTGCGCCCCACGGGCTCTACTGTGGCAAGTAGCTGCCTTTTTTTGGGGGGGGGGGGGGGGGGGGCGGGGTCAGTGATTAGTGGAAGAAGGAAGGCCAGGGCTTCAGCCATGGCTTATGCCTTATTGTTTGCAATTTCAGAACTTTCTTTTTCCTTCTGTCACAATGCCATGAACTGGTCAGTTGTCCCGATATAACCAGACCGTTTTAGCCACCAGCTGTCTTGCCCAAGGTTGGAACTGGATCCTTCCTATAAAACATAATGAAAATCCAAAGGATTTTCAAGAATTTGAGCTGTGTGACCTGAATAAACAATAGATATTTGGAACTTGCAATTACACAAACTGGCTGTCTCTTAATTATATGCAAGATTTCAAAAAAGAACCTCCGAATTTTTTAAATCAGAAAGTTATTACAGATGCATCTGAAAGCGTCAATAAGTGGAAATATTTCTAAAACTTTACAAAAAGAGAAAACTAAAATGGATGCGGAACGCTATAACAAGCATGGCACAGTCTGGCCGCATAGATGCAGATTTGAGTCTGAGATTCACCGGCTACCCGTGTGTGGAGTGAGCTGTTCACGAAATCCCCGGACCTCGGAGTCCTTACTTAAAAGCTTATAATGCAGACAGCCCAAGGTCATTGTCAGCATTTAGTGACATAAGAGTAAACCCAGCTCATGACCACGCTCACCATGGTAAGTTCTCTTCCTCTTACCCGTCAGATATTAAAACACATGTTTAAATAACCATGATTCCAAAGGATAACTAAGGGACACAAATAGGAATAGCGATGACAGGAAAAAAGAAGCCTGGAAACCTGTACGATTATGTAAAATAATATAATGCCTGCTGAATTAAGATATAATAATTAAGGATTTGTTTAATTAATAAATGACAAAAGGAAACAGTATCACAATGTATGATAAAAATGCAAATGAACTCTGATTGATTAAAGAGCTTAGCAGAAAAGAAATATCAGATATAGAAAAATTAGCATAAAATCGGAGGCCTGGGGCTTAGAAGATTTCCAGCTACAAAATAATGCAAACGAAAATAAGATTTTACTATGCATATTTTAAAACATGTATTCAATCTACGAATGTAGCCAAAAAGTGATACAACAAAGAAATATTTGTGTCTAATACTTAAGAAAAGAAGGAAAAAGTGTCAATTTTACAGATGCTATGATTATGTAACCCACTCCAAATGACTTAGAGATATCGAACATGATCATATAGTATTGATAAAGACAAAATAAAGATGTAAGTTGACATCAATTCTCTATAGGACAGCAATACACAAGCAGAAAATGTTAGGGGCAAAATATATAATCATCAAAGTCAGGCTTTCAAAAGTATGTATAGACTTGATGCAAACCCCATCAAAACCCTAGTTATTTTTCAAACTGTGGGACATATGACCTTGGCAAAGACTTTTTAGCTGAAGGTGAAGATTGCAGTCACGCGGGCATCTGCTGGCTTGTTACCTGCATGGTGACTGGATGCTTCTCTTCCAGAGGGACACTGGGGCGGGGAGATCAGCCACAGGCTTTAGCGTGTGTGGCCCATGCGTCCCTGCAGCGAAGCTCCCGGGAGGAATTGCAAGGAGACCAGCGGGAAGTGGCCCAGACCTTGGGCAGGGGTGCCTGTCACGGGGTCTTCCCGTCACAGGAGATACACAAACGGCCAAGAGTGGGAAAGCCACCTAGTGCAGTGGTCGGCAAACTGCAGCTCGCGACTTCTGCGCATGGGCCAAGAAATTTCCATCGCACTGTATGTGCGCGCCCACACGTGGTATTTTGTGGAAGAGCCACACTCAAGGGGCCAAAGAGCCACATGTGGCTCGTGAGCCGCAGTTTGCTGACCACTGACCTAGTCAATGTGTTAAAACCATATGAAAAACCTTCTAGAGTCATGTTTTCAAATAATGTTTAATGAAATTCAAAAAAACTGAACACAAAATGTACTGTGAAAAAATATAGGATGCAAAACTTTAAAAAAATATAGAACACAAAACTGTAAATCGATCTGAGATGTGTGCATAGAAAAACAACAGGAAGAAGTATGTGAAAATGTACATCAAAGGTCAAGATAAGTTATGATTTTTAATTATTTGATTATTGTGTCTCTGTTGGTAGCATTTGTACAGTGATAATTTATTACTTCGGTTATAAGAGGAAAAATATTTAAAATTTTCTAATTTAAAAATAGACAATGACGACTCAGGCAAGGGAAAACAAACTAAACAATAGAGTTAATAAGTAAATTAAGAAATACAGAAATAAAAAAGGAAAGAAAGAGATAGAAAGAAAAGCAAAGTAAAACAATGGTGTGGTGTGATTATAGAGCTCATGACAAATTAAACCTATGTACACATGTACAGCTATGTACGTGTGCACATATGTATATACACACATGCACATGCATGTACATGTGTGTCTGTGCATATATTATGAAGGCGGCATACTTAGAAATTGCTAGTAGCATGAAATGAAGAACATACCTTGCTTCCTGGGATCTGAATGGAGGATCTGATCATCAAATTATTATTTCTGTTTTTCTAAACAGAACGGTGTGCTTGATAAATATATATTGATGAAATAAGTCAAGCACATATAAAGTCCATAAAGAAAACATTATGTGATCATTTTTCCTCTCAATGGTATGACTCATCCAGCCCCTGCTGCAGAGTTGGGGCAAAGTGATGAGCGATGTTGTGGTCATTGAGAGTGTCAAGGAAAATCAATACACTGGAATATTTATAAAGGATCATTATGTTTCATTTAATATGACTGTTTCAAACAAGTGAGGGAACATTCTGCATGAATTCAGGATCTTAGATGCATAAAGGAGACCTCCTATAAATTAAGCTCTTAGTGCTTGACTTACAGCGAATTGTAAATGCTCGGAGCCAGAGTTCCTCGTCCTGTGAAGCCTACCACTATAGAACTATTAAAAAAGTGAAAATGGATGTCAAATTAAACAAATCGATTACCTTCACAAACACAAGGATTGTAATGAAGAGTAAATAATGCCATCAGATATCCCAACTCCTAAATACAAAGGTGTCAAGCCGTGTGCAGTAAGGGAGTCTATTATGGGACCAAGTTTTTCCTTCTTTCTTAGCGGCATCTTCTTCAGCCATTTGGAAAGTATTTTAGTTTTAGTTTTTCTGATTAAACAAATTTATTTGCCATAAAGGCAATATCCTCACTTCTCTTAGCATCGGAGAATTAATTTGAAAAATGTTCATTTAGGGACCAAGCTGTAGGGTCATAACCACTAAGTAGAAAAAAACACCTTCTTGAATATAAAAACTCACTCTACTTCCAAAGATCTAAAAATATAAAGGTTTTAAAGAAATAAAGTCGTGGTCCTTAGGCGCTGACGCACTGTAAGGCACCATGCAAACCCAGGAGGTATGCTGCTTCTAACACACCTGCCAAAGTGGTGTTCAACCAACTCCGAACAGTTCAAATAAAAAGCTAATGAAGCGGCGGGAAAAAAGATGAATTGTATCTTGATCCTTTTGGTGTTATCGAAGTACCTAGCACTGTGCTTAGCACATAATTAGAGTTAAATAAATGTTTCTGGATTGAATGTTGCTTTGCCAGAGCTCTTCTGAGGTTAATAAGAAGAGATGTGAATTTTTATGCAATTTGGTCCATCTTTAAGAAAACAGCCCTACATCCCTTATGTGTTAATGGAGAGAGAGGATTAGAAATCAGCACTTGGACCATCCTTCATTCCACACCCATGACAACAACAATATTTATTTTAGATTATATTTCATAACAAATTATATCTGAGAAGTTTGATGACCAGACCCTTACAACTATATAGTTGTATCATTTTATTTGCATGCCTTGATAAGTAGGACATGGATTTTAGAAAATCTTCAACTACCTGTTAATTGCTTAATTCTGATGTCTAAGAAAATTTCTGTTATGAAGATAATTTCTAAAACACTAATTCAGATAATTTTGAAGTAGCTATATTCATGAAAATGGTGAAAGCATTGGCTCAAACATAAAAAATATATGGGTAAACTCTTAAGAAATTTTATTTAGGTGAAAACAAGTGTGTTTTCTAAAGCTATATCACTGATGCTTTTCTGTATCCTATAGCATTCAGTTGTCAAATAATTTTTTCCTCAAAAACAGATGATGCTGAACAATTAAAATCAATTTTTAACTTGGACAAATTACTATATTTATAAAATATGGTGATAGCTTTCTATTTTTCCATTTATATAAGAAGACTAGTGGCCCAGTGCACAGATTCATGAACATTGAAAGGAAATTAATTAGAAGAAATATTTTAATATCACTATTTGTCCTTTCTCTATAATAAAAGTGTCAGAGATTAAAGAAAATTAGTAAAATGTATATGAAAATAATATATAAACTGATTAATAAATAACAATAACAACATGATATAACAACAAAGACATGATATAAAAATATGATATAAAAAACATGATGTAAAAACAATATTAATAAAAACAATGACTGATAAATTGATTAAACTTATTCTAATATCTCCCTGTACACCACATTAAGAGTAAAAACACGTTCAGAGTGCTTGACTAATTTACCTTGTGATGAAGTATTTACAACTTTAACGTCACACGCTCTTCGCACTCAAGAGAAAGCAACATATAACTGACCATGTCCGAAAACGGGTTCAGGTAGGAATATTCCTACTCTGTCTAGAGTTTGTCCTTGTGATTTATTAATACTTGAGCTTCGATAATGTTAGGTTGTAATCTTGTGATAATAAATCTGGTACCATTACAAAGACCCCATTTACTATTGAGATTTCTCAGTAGCATGATGATTGCGCCTACTTTCAATTTTAATTTATGACACGGCATTCCCGAAGGAGTAATACTACTAAGAAATTCGATGGGAAAATTTTCGTTTTCAGTATCATCCATTAATTTGATGGAATCATCACTCAAATAGGTGTGAAAATCTCCATCGAGTATATTCAAAATTTCTTCATTTAATTTATGAACATGTTCAGTTTGGGGACAAAGAATCACACTTTTAGATTTTTTTTTAATATTATCTATAGATATACTATTTCCAAATGTAGCTTCAATAATAGATCCATTACAAATCATTTCAGGGAGATTTCAATAATATACATTCTGAGAGCTTTATATGTATCGCATATGCACAAGTCAACGTTTATTTTTAAATTGCCAGTGCGCGTCATATGTACTGGCTAGTCAGTCGGTCGGACGGACAGTCGGTCACTTAGCCTTTTATATATATAGATGTGTAAAAAATGAACTCACAGTCACAGCTGTTTCTTTCTTTCTTTCCTTTACTTCTGTTCCTTGGCTCTGGGTCTCTCCGTTGCCATTTCTCTAAACTGTGAGGTATGTTTCCATCTTTGATGAGGAGTTTTCCTCTGGTGAGGTTGAGGAGGGGGTCTAGGGCAGCATGCAGAAAGTGTGGGTGGGACCCATACTTCTCTCTCCCATCAGAGAGTAGTCGCGAAAACATGAACATACTAATGACCCAGCGCGTGAAATTGCATGAGACCTGGGACCCCAGACCCCGCTGTGCCGCAGGACCCAGAGTCAAGTCCCTTCCCACCCATGCGTGCCTCACCGCACACACAGCCCTACCCACCAACACGCGCCTCACTGTGCACACAGCCTCCTGGTGACCGGTCTTTAGTCATTACGGTGTTAGGGCCACTGGGTTTTTATAATATAGACTAGAGGCCCGGTGCACAAAAATTTGTGCACTCGCGGGGGATGGGGGGTCCCTCAGCCTGGCCTGTGCCCTCTCGCAGTCTGGGACCCCTCAGGGGATGACCACCTGCTGGCTTAGGCCCAGTCTCCTGGGGATTGGGCATAAGATGGCAATCAGACATCCCTCTGGCAGCCCGGCAGCCCTCGGGGGATGTCCACTTGCCAGCGGGGAGCAGGCCTAAACTGCAGTCGGACATCCTTAGTGCTGCTGAGGAAGAAGGAGAGGCTCCCACCACCACCACTGTACTGGCAGCCGTCAGCCTGGCTTGTGGCTGAGCAGAGCTCCTCCCATGTGAGCGCATTGACCACCAGAGGGCAGCTCCTTCATTGAGCGTTTGACCCCTGGTGGACAGAGTGTGTCATATTGACCAGTCATTCCCAGTCATTCTGCTGTTAGGGTCATTTAGCATATTACCCTTTTATTGTATGCCTGGTGCATGGGTGGGGGCTGGCTGGTTTGCCCTGACGGGTGTCCCGGATCAGGGATGGGGGTCCTGCTGGGGTGCCTGGCCAGCCTGGGTGAAGGGCTGATGGCTGTTTGCAGGCTGGCCACTGGAGCTGAGAACAGGCTCCAGCTCTGAGGCCATTGCCGGCTGAAAGCAGGTACCTGGGTTTGTTTAGATTCTATAATTGAAACTCTGTTGCCATCACTGGCCACTCTAAGCTCTGAGGCTGCTGGCTGAAAGCAAGTTTCTGGGGTTTGTTTAGGTTCTATAATTGCAACATTGTTTCATCTGGAGCTCAGGGAGCGTTGGTTTCCTCCATCACTGGAGTAAGCAAGCCTCATGTTCATGTTCGCTTCAGCTGCCTGGCTGCCGGCCGCCATCTTGGCTGTCAGTTATTTTGCATATCCTGCTGATTAGCCAATGGGAAGGGTAGCGAAGTTATGGTTAATTACCATGTTTCTCTATTATTAGATAGGATGTTGTTCTTAGCTCTTTGCTTGGTAATCGATAACTCTAGCCTCCTCACTCGGGGCAAACTCTCCCAGCCACCCACCCCCATAAGCGCCCTGGGGTCTCTGTACCTGCAGCCATGCCACCCCACATGGCCTCAGTTGTCCTCATAATTCCCTCCAGTCCCCTCCCCACATTAATGCCCTTATTTAAGCCCTTGGACAAATGTGGCGTTTTTCAGCCACGTGCAGCAAAAGCACACGTCCTAACGCAGAACATGTGATCATTCCAAGAAGGTGTGGGTGAATGTCAACCTTCGTGTTATGAGTGCGGAGTTGGCTGGTTAATAGGAAAACACGCAGGAGGCAGATTTCAGCTCGGCGAGTCCATAGTTTCAAGCACGTTGGCAGCACTTATATATATATACCTGTGCACGCAGCGCTCACAGTAAACATTCTCACTGATGCAGCCAGCTGGGATTAAATAGAAGTGGTCTTAAAGTGTCATTGTTTGAAAACATTTCACTTGTTTTTTCACTCATTTATATGTTCTCCCTCCCACTTCATCTATGCCACTCACGTCCCCACAGATCTCTAACGGGCAGAGCTGAGAAAGCAAGGCTTTCGGGTGTGCAGAACGGCCAGGAGAGAGGAATTAGCAGCGAATTCGCTCGTAGAGTCTAATAGAACTGGCTTTGAACCTCAGCCGCCTCACCTGCCCACTGAGGAAACCCAAGCGCAATGCAGGCCCCCTCAGCACAGCTCCTTCATCAGCAAAACCTCTGAGGCAGCTCCCAGATCACAGTCAGGGCTGAGGAAATGATAAGTGCTCAAGAAATATCAGCTACTGTCCCATCATCATCATCATCATCATATCATCATCATCTCGCTGCCTGCACCCAGAGCAGTCCCTACCCGATGAGCAAGTCAGTGAAAATGTGCTGTCACTTTCGTGGGTCCCTTTTTGAGTCAGTGAAGGAGGCAGAAACCCGGGAAGCCTACAGGGACTCATTGTAAGGAAGAGAGTCTGGAACATTCTGAGGTGACTGGGGTGTCCCCAGGCACCTTGCCATTTAGAGGGCCGTGAGAAACTGCCCCGCTCTCCCTGCGCTGCCAGAGTGGCCTCACCGGCGGAGAGGTGTGCGTTGCTGACGAAGGTCATGTAGGCGGTGCCTGCCTGCAAGTCGGGCTCAATAAAATAAGCGGTTTGTGCAATGGGTTAAAATGAAGCACATTTCTTAAAAAGAAATAGGGGCTTTCTGGGAGAAATTGGCACTGGACACATAATAACTCTGATAGAAAGGTATTCTTTTCAAAAAAATTATAGGAGATAATTACCCTATTATTTGGCTTTTCCCTTAAATAGTACGTGCGAGCCAGAGGCAAGATTGCACTGAGCGCTGGCTCTGATCTTTCTCCCGGAGCCGCTGTCGCTCTGAGGCCCGCGTCTGCGACAGAGGATGCGGCAAGGCTGGTCTGCTCCGTCCTGTGTGCGCCTGGCTTCTTCGCGGGCAGCATGAGATCAGGGGCTGTCGCTGCCTTTATTATTGGAGGTTTCCATCTGTAGGTCTGCTCATATGATAAGTGTCACTCATATTCCCTGTTACAAAGTAAAGCTTCTGGGGTCAGACCATGGGCCTCCGTGGGAGAGAAATTGTTTTCTTTCTCTTTTCTTGCTTCTTTTGATTCCACTAGACCAGGGGTCCTCAAACTACAGCCCGCAGGCCACATGCAAATACAAATATTGTATTTGTTCCTGTTTTGTTTTCTTCAAAATAAGATCTGTGCAGTGTGCATAGGAATTTGTTCATAGTTTTTTTTTAAACTATAGTCCGGTCCTCCAACAGTCTGAGGGACAGTGAACTGGCCCCCTGTTTAAAAAGTTTGAGGACCCCTGCACTAGACACTCAAACCAAAAAAGAAAAAACGTGGAGAGAATTGTACCCAAATCTGCAGACAGATACCCTGAGCCCTGACTGTCCCCTGTCTTGTCTGAACCAGCTAGAAGTTGAACTCAGACAGGAAAGGAATCCAGCAGCGACTCACTCCCCAGAGAAAGCAGGTAGTTGAAAGCGGTGGACGTGAGGTGGGACACACTGTCTGGACCTTGCTCAGTGCTCGCGTGGTCCTTTGAATGAAATACCCAGATCCTGTTCTGATGACTTTCCTGGTAGATAGCACTCTGCTTGTCTCTCCCGTCACTAACTAATGGTGGCACTTTAACCATCAGCGTAGCCTTTGGCCCCAGTCCATCAGATTTGGGTCAAAAGCTTGGACAGAGGACGTGTGGTCAGCGCACGTCATAGCGACTGGTTGTTCAGTTGTTGGGTTGTTCCGTCGTTTGGTCTATTTGAATATTCGAGGTATATATATATATAGTTAAGTTTTTCTTCTCTGAAGCATGCTGTGCATTTTCTCTGAAAAGATTCCTGTCCATTTAAATAATAGATTCTTGTCCATTCAGAAATAAATAAATAATAGCTTCCCATGCTGAGGGAGCAGATGGGGGACCATGGGCCGGGTTGCCTGCCCCGGGGGCTCCCTGCCCGGAGCCCGTCTGTCTGCTGGGCGCTCTGCCTGCCTTGCTGTGTCCTCCCTCCTGTGCCTTTGCCTTCCACCTGCACCCATGGGACCCTGGGGGGCTGTCCCGTCCTGAGCTCCATGTTCCTGACCCGCAGGATGGCAGGGCGGTGGAGATGCACTAGCACAATGTCTGCAAAGTGCCTACCGCGTCTTCACTGACACGTGGGAGCTGCCCCATCCCATCCCGTCAATTTGGAGACCGACACGAGCAGGGGAGGGATGCAGCCTTATTCAGTGGCCCCCCGCGCGCCAGCCTCGTGGTCCTAGATCCAGGGACGAAGACATAGTCCCGATGGTGCAGTGTGAAGGGAGGCGCCAAAGGGAGCTAAGTTCTCCCCGCTGGCAGACAGGTGGGAGGCGAGGCAGACTTTCAGTGGGACGCTGTGCTGAGTTCAGTGAGGCGGGGACCTGGGGGACTTAGCCATCGGTGACAATGACAAGCATGGCATGGTGGTGTAACTGCATGAGGTTTCTACCCGACTTGGCACTGTGTTTTAAAGAAATAGATGGAACTTCCTGTTGTCTTCTGATCATCATTAACATGAGCATAAAATATTTGAGACTTTTCCCTCCATATTTCTCCTTGGCCAAACTCTCCTTGGTCCCAGACGCTCTCTGGGGAAGGCGTCCCAGACACCCCTCTCGGGGGAGGCGATGAGACTGGTGTATGCAGCACAAAAAGGGCTGAAACTGGAAGCCAAGTGCCTATACTCCTGGGACTTATAAGAAGACTCCCTAGACTTTTCCCACTTGCAACGCGGAGAGAGTACCGCCCTGTCTTACAAGGGCATAGAGAACGGCGCCTGAGAGAGCACTGTGAGAACATTTAAGCATAAAGACAAGTGAAGGCATCTGTATTACAGAGAAGTCGAAGGAGGCCGTGAAGTAGAACCTACAGAGAAACCTCTAGGCTCTATCGGGGGGGCCCCTCCTCCAGGCATGCGCTCTGCACATGCTCTTCATGTGACATAGATGATAGCACCTTCCTTTCTTCCTCACAGAGCATTTGTGTTGGAAGCAAAGGTTTAGACATTGTTTTAGACATGGCAAGTAATGACGAATCATTGTTCAAATGTCACCCCTTGCCTTTCATGAGCTTGTATGGTCATCAGGGAGATAAGATACGAATATAATGAGTTACAGGTCAATGTGAGCTGTGTTAGGGGCATAGGAAAGGCAAAACCAAAATACTGCTCAAGTTCAAAGGCAAGAGAGTCTACAAGGAGGTGATGGGAAGAGACCCAGTGGACAGAAGGTGATATGAGGGCAAGAGGCAGTTAAATGCATGGCCGGATTAAGGGGATAACAGGTTATTCTGCTTGGCCTGGGCACAGAGCAAAGAAAGAAGGAAAGAATAAGAGAGAGAGAGAGAGAGAGAGAGAGAGAGAGAGAGAGAGGTGGGTGGGGAGGAAGGGTGATCCTACTTGAGCACAATGTCTGGCATACTAAAATCGAAAACCATGGATAATTATTGCACTCATTTTAGAAAACATGGAAGGAATTAGTGCCTTATTTGGGATCTTAGAAGTGAGTGGCCCCTGAGACCATTAGAACCGAAGGCTCCTGACTGCAACCTTGGCTCTCATCTGTTCCTGAAAGAAAAATGTCCCTGGCTGTGATAGTGAGAGAGAGCAGGATGAGTGGCCAAAGTTTGCTTTATAGATATATAGATAGATAGATAGATAGATATAGATATAGATAGATATAGATGATATAGATGTATAGATATAGATATGTAGATATAATTTGTCTATAGAATAGACCATAGCATGTTTGATAAACAAGGTTTGTACTTAGAATAATAACTACTGTTATATTCAGGACAATGTACCTCCGAATGAAATGGACTATGACAAATATCTGTTACACGCACACAGGACAAATTATAGCATTTTAAATCCCACTGCCCAAGTCTTTGAGATTACCAAGATAAAGAACATGTCTCTTCATTCAAGGCATAAATAAAATGTAGAAAGAAGAGACAAACAATCAGTGATTTGCTTTATAATTTACTGTGCAGGGAAGAAACTTTGTCATTGGGCTGACAGAAATAAATGTCATTTAATTAAAAATACGCTAGGAGCCCTAACTGGTTTGGCTCAGTGGATAGAGCGTAGGCCTGTGGACTGAAAGGTCCCAGGTTCAATTCCGGTCAAGGGCATGTACCTTGGTTGCGGGCACATCCCCAGTAGAAGGTGTGCAGGAAGCAGCTGATCGATGTTTCTAACTCTATCTCTCTCTCTCTTCCTCTCTGTAAAAAATCAATAAAATATAATTTTTAAAAATACGCTAGGAAATGCATGTGTAGAGTGGATGAATAATGTGGGGGGGAGCGGGTACTATGTTACAATGATATATCGGCTATGAGATGGCAGTTCAAAGTTCGAGTTGCCTTAAAATACCCTTCTCTGTGTATAATGGGATTTATTTGTAATGATGCTGCTCATGTAAATTCTGTTTTAACTTGCACATGCTGGACATTGGATGGTGGGAAACATTGAGTCGAAAAGAAGTAGCTGTCCCCTGTATTTCTGATAGGAACGCTGGTCAGGCGGACCCTGTGATGGGCTCAGTGCCGTAGAGAGGGGAGATGAACACGCAGCGCCCGTGCCTTTTGGCCAGCTTTCAAGGCGCAGGCTAAGAAAGAAACCATGATTTCACAGAATGGCTTTCCTGAATGAACCATTTTATGTCGTTTTCTTGCTCTTAGCACTTTCAGCCCTTTATTCAATATCAGACATTGTGTCAAATACCATTGGCTACTTAAGGAGCCAAGGAATCAATCATTCCTTTTGTTTTCTTTTTCAAAAAAAATGAATCTCTGTCCAAGAATCTCCCTTCAAAGGGAACAAGAGCACGCGGTTAACTCTGGGAAGCCCCAGTGCTAGGGGCTCTGCATAAATTGTGCAAATTTCCCTGCCACACTCCTTGTTCTTAGAGCTGCACGTCTACTCTACTGTCCCTTCCGCATTTCTGAACCTCAGGCCCAGCTTGAGAGACGTAACAGGCTCTCGAGACCCATCACTAACCTCTGGGTCTCCAGCCGTTGGGTTTCTGTGAGGACGCGGTGGGACATGTGGCTCACCTCCCGAGGGAAGGCAGCCAATCACTGACCGCACTGAGGGCACCCGGCAGGACAGCAAGGCCAGGCCACTGGACAGTCATTTGAGAACCGAGTCGCTAGCTTTTCTGCTGCCGTGACTTCTGACAGGGCGTGCTTTCGCCTCAGTTGTGGTCATTGCCAATGTGGACCGAACCTGGTTTAGCTGAATTATTCAATAGGTTGAGTGTCTACCTTCACCCCCTTCAAACCCTCTTAATCTTTCTCCAACTAGAAAAGACAGAAAAAGAGAGAAAGAAAAGACAAAATGCTTTGAGCCTGATTACGATCTAATTTTCTTACTAATAAAGGTATTTGATACATCATTTGTAACTACGAACTTATTAGATAAATTATATGAAGAAAAATTGCAAAACTACAATTGCATTCTCTCCCTTTACACAGTCTCAAAGCTCTTCCAAAAACTGTCATTTCTTTGCTTCAGACTTCAAGGGTAAAAATTAAGGAAGCTCTTCCTCTAAAAGGAAGTGCCCACCTGTGCCCACCCCAGGGCACAGGTCCTGCCCGCAGGGAGCCGCTGCTCGGGGTCTGGGGAGGAATGCAGGTCGTGTCTGTAGGTCCCATTATAGGAGCCGCCCGGGACGGTAGGAAGAATCCTCCCAGAATGATGACTGGCGGGGAGCGCTGGGGATTCCTTCCTCTCGGGACCCCCTCCCTCCACCCCCCGTGGAATGGCATTGTTTGAAAGCAGACACATGACCCGTGTCCTGGGACTGAAATACTCTGTGTGTGTTGTCATTTACAGTGCATGCCAAGCCAAGACAGCAGAGCCAAGCTGGCGAGCTAATTAACTATATATGTGTATGTGTTTAAAACAGCCTGATAAGGAGCACTGGAAATCTTCAAGATGAGCGAATATCTTATAACTTCTTTCGCAGGTGCCAGGATAGCTACAAGCCATGGACTTTCTGTCCTGCTTCTTGTTTGTGGCTTTGTGAAGGGTGCTTTGCTTTAATCTAAAGTGCTGACTTTTTTCCAATATCACTTTCTCTTCTTAAAGCAAAGAGCAAATCGCCTGTAAAACCTACGGAGCGGACAGCAAAGTTGACCCTAAACACCAAGCACCACCACGCACCCACTGTAGCCTAATCCCCCAGACAAGGAGCGCCTGCTTCCGGAAGCCTAACTGAAGAGGCCCTCACACGCTTTGTCCATAATGTTTTCTCGGGCAAAACCCATGATCTTTCATTTCAAGAGAATTAGTGTGAAGTGGTAGGACATGTTCCGATAGCAACATCTCTTTTTTCCCCTTTTCTTCCGGATACTGAAAGCATCCTCTCACTGAGGGCTCAGGGGTTGGCCCGGACGTCATCGGGATAGTAAATATTTACTATGGAGATCACCACTTCCTACTAAAAGACCCATCATTGCAGGAAGCCAGCAGAGATCAAAAGACTCCAGGACATACCAACTATCACCAAACGACACCCCAGTTTTGGGGGGCAAGAACACGATCACCACTGCAAGGCAACGAGGAGATCCTTATTTTAAATTAAAAAAAAAAGAAAAGAAAGAATTTTTTTTAATTTTCCATTTTTCCTTGGATTTTTCTCCTTTTTCTTGATTATAGTTCCTGTTCAATGGTGGCAAGTCGCTGATTACGGCCAATCCCTGTCAATCCTGGGAGCTTTCTATAAATACATTTTGGGTGTTCTATATCTCAATGTATTTTAATTCATTTTGCAATTCCTGTATATGCAAACTGGACAAATTCTGTAAATTGCTTCTAGTATGTGTGCTATAACTTCAAAGTAGATAGACTATGACCTTCATGCAAGCTGGTTTCTATCATAATATATATAAATATACACATGCAAAGACCCACCTGGTGGGTCCTCAACCAAGGTTTTGTTGACAAAGCATTTGTTTCTCACTGATGACTCGCGGACTGTGTGGATTTTGAAATGCCTTGTTTCACAGCCACAGGTTTGACCGCTGCAGGCGGCCTGTTGGCTTCTCCTTCCTTCTGGAAAATGCATATTCAAGCTTGTATTGGTCTCTGATAAATGAATTACTTCTGTTGTGTGTATGCTTGTTGGGATTTGCTATGTTTCTTCACATATGGTGTTTGTTGAGGTTTGAGGGTCTCGACTCTAAGGAATGTACACTCCCTGGTTTTGATGGTGATCCCCGATTACAGTCATCACGGTTATTGTCAAAAAGCAATGTTGCTCCTAGAAAGTTTGCCTCCGAGGTGACTGTGGAGAAGACGAAGTGGTCACCTGACTTCATGGAACAACACTTCTTGCTGTGGCTAAAGGTGTGCTTCCTTTGACCTTGATGAATTTTTGTAGGTTCATCGTTCTGTTATTTGCTCCGAATTATCTCTTAATGTCTCCTAATTACAAGTTAAAATGTGGTTGTTGGCTCAATGGAATATGCAAAAGTTGACAACACATTTCCGATTGAAGAAGATCATGTGTTCAGTTTTTGCTGCTTAACTGGATTATTATTTTAAATGTTCCGTTCTTATTTGTGGTTTATGATCATTCAGGCTATTTTATTTGGAGCCTGTTTTCTGCTCTGGCAAAGAATGGTGGGCAGAACAGTTCGTGTGGGCCATAGCCACTTTGGATGGATGCGGTGGAGATAGCAGTGACCTGAGTTTCCTTTCCAGAGCGTTCCTTCCTTTTTTTTTTCATAACAAAACCAGAAGACCCTCAGCTCCTAGCCCAAGGTCCTAAACTGAAGCTTGAAGGCAATGAATACCTCTGCTTTTCGAAGGTAAATGCATTGATTTTCTGCAATTCAATTACAGGCAATGTGCATATTTTCATAATATTCTTGACATTATCTACTGGGAATTAATGCTTCATGCTAAACCTTTGATTGACATTTTCCTTGTTCATTTGGTTTATTATTTCAGTCTAATGAAAAAATAAATAAAGGATTTGATTGCACTATTTTATTAACTTAGAGATTTATTTTCTTTCAACGTTGAATACTTAAAATGCATACAATAGTGGGAAGATCAATATTATTTATTAGGTCTACCTGGGCTTTAAAGATCACATAGAGTCAAGTACAAATTAGTTTACGATTCACATTTAGTCAGTCTGGGAAAACCCACATGTAAGTTACTTTTATCTCAGTTGGCATGTTGTATCAGTGTCCAAAATAAGACCTCTCTGTCAGTAAGCTACCGAAACTCCGACTCACCAGCCTCTTTGAGAAAAAAACATGGCCTAGAAGCGATAACCAATGAAGGAGACCCTCCAGTCATTTCCACCTTATATTGCCTCCCTCCGGGACTCTGACTTTGTAACTAGGACTATTCAGTCAAATGTAGATTGAAAATGAAATGACCTGACTTGTTCAACCTTGATTTCCAAGGTTAATTAATGTCTTTTAAAAAGATGAAATCGCCGAGACCGGTTTGGCTCAGTGGATAGAGCGTCGGCCTGCGGACTGAAAGGTCCCAGGTTCGATTCCGGTCATGGGCATGTACCTGGGTTGCGGGCACATCCCCAGTGGGAGATGTGCGGGAGGCAGCTGATCGATGTTTCTCTCTCATCGATGTTTCTAACTCTCTATCTCTCTCCCTTCTTCTCTGGAAAAAATCAATAAAATATATTTTTAAAAAAAAAAAAAAAGATGAAATCATAAAAAATTGAAATTGCTTACCTGAATTCAAGACAGGTTCTTTGGTTCTTTCTTAAAGACTTACAAATTGTTTACAAATGAAACAAGGCCAATGAAAACACTTGAGGGTAAAATAGGATAACAAAAATTCTCTAAAACCAGAGCTTTGAATGTGAGCTAGTCAGTACGCTGGGGGAGTCCATGGCCCCACGGAAACCCTATTCGTGTTTTAGTAGATGTGTCTTTGATTTCTGGAGATGGTCCTTTACATTCATTGATTCCAAAAATAATTCGAGTAAGAGTTTCTTGCCTAAAAGAAGAATGATTAGATGCTTTTGAGCACCTGAAAGAACCTGACTATCATAATTTTCCCCTTAAAGTTCTTGGGAATAAGACATGTTTAGGGAAATAGTGTGTGTGTGTGTATATATGGCCAAGAAAAATATATTTTTATGTCCTTTTGTATTTCTCATATACAGCATGGTATAATAGATATGGGATAATGCTTGTTGAATTTTTCGAACCAAAGCTAAGAGCTTAAAATATGATTTTACAAAATATACGCAGGTACCATTCAAATAAGTGGTCCTAGTATGGATACTATATGAAAGACAAAATATTAAATACAACTTAGTGGTGGTTTCTATAAGAAAAAGATAATTGCAAAAGGAAATGTAAACTCTTCAATAATACATAGACTCTGATGATTCCATCTTGGAATTAAGACTATGAAGCTACAAAATATGTGTGCACATGATTTCCAATGTGCAGCCCAAATAATTTTAATTACAGAACCTCTCACTCATTAGGGGAACAGTCTAGCACTCAGAAAGTGCCCTGGACTTTACAGTCTCCTCAACAGAATTGCTAAGGTCCTTTCCTTATTGAAGGAACGATAGAGAGTAAACAGTCAGAAACAATAAGTTCTACCAAGAAAACCCAGTAGCACACTAGCTGGTTTGGCTCAGTAGATAGAGCGTCGGCCTGCAGACCAAAGGGTCCCACGTCTGATTCTGGTCAAGGGCATGTACCTTGGTTGCAGGCTCTTCCCCAGCCCGGTCCCTGGTCAGGGCAACGTGCAGAGGCAACCAATGTGTTTCTCTCACATCTGTTTCTCTCTGTCTTTCCCTGTCTCTTTCACTCTCCCTAAAAAGCAATGAAAAGGTATCCTCTGGTGAGAATTAACAAAGAAAACCCAGTAGCATGATACAAAGGAGTGTGACTAGAAGTGGTCTGAGGAAGTGACATTTAAGTAAAGCGTGAATGACAAGTAGCGAGGCGCCAGAGGGCCTGGGAGAAGCAGCATCCAGGCCTGTGCCAGGCTCCTAGCCTGCAGCCCATCGAGGCTGGCTGAGGGGCTAGAAATGGCCAGTGCACGGTCCCGTGGGGAGAAGGTCATGAGAAAAGGTCAGACGAGGGAAAGCCCGGCAAGACCCAGCCAAGGACGGAGGAACAAAACAAGGTTTCTGCAGATTCTAGCGTGAGCTCTTTTTTTTTTTTAATTTTTTTTAAAATATATTTTATTGAGTTTTCACAGAGAGGAAAGGAGAGAGATAGAGAGTTAGAAACATCGATGAGAGAGAAACATCGACCAGCTGCCTCCTGCACACTCCCCACTAGGGATGTGCCCGCAACCCAGGTACATGCCCTTGACCGGAATCGAACCTGGGACCTTTCAGCCTGCAAGCCGACGCTCTATCCACTGAGCCAAACCGGTTTCGGCTAGTGTGAGCTCTTATTCGGAGCCAGGACACGGGCCATCTCCGCAGCGGACTTCTCACCGTGTGTAGTTGAGCTTGTAAACAAGACTCCTTTGGGAACAACATTGAATCTTTCCTTCTGTGAGTCAAGGTACACTTTTGCCTAGAAGCTGCCAGGTATATTAGGCAGAAGGCAATTTAACTCCACCTTTTAATGCTATTTTACAATTGTGAATTTTAAGGAGGAAAAGGAAAGATTCGAAGACTTAATGGGACTATGTTCAGTGTAGGACTGGACTACTTGTAATAATTACAAATGTAGTTTGAAATAAAAACAGGAGTATGTAGATTGAAAGAAAAGAAATTCACTCCTAGATACTTTTGGCAAAACATTGTAATTAATAAGGGAGGAGGAGGAGGAGGAGGAGGAGGGGGAGAGAACTCTATATGTACTAGGTGTGGGGGGGTAGGGTTTAATGGAAAAATCAGAAAGTAAGATCTTAGAGTTTTCCAGAAGACAATGGATTAAGAGGTACAGTGGGAAAATATTACTTTAGACTTGGTTAAATTCTATTTTCATTGTTAAAGAAATAAAATCATTCTGTGATAGTCAAAGCTTATAGGAAAATAGCATGTATCTATTTCTTCTTGAAAGCTATGCTTACCTACCTATATGCTCCAACTCAGAGAGGAATCAAATACAGTGTTAAAAAATGGGCATAGTGTAAACTGTCTACCATAAAAGATTGTGTTCAATGTAAGGGACTGCTGAATATTGTATGGTGTTTCACTGTATATGAAAAGCAACTAAAGTTTCACAAAACAATATTACTCTTACTTTGTGCCTGCAATGAAATGCACTCTACTATTTCCTATTTTGTTTTGTTAAAACTTGTCAAAAACCATTAAATTGGTTTTACAACCCGAAATTTGGTGGGGGGAGGGGGATCGCAGTTGTATTTTATTCCAAAATATAATACAAGTGGCACAAATAATTAATTAAATGACAGTATATAATTTAAAACAATAATTTGAGTTTAAACTCTCACTATGTTTCTTAAAACCAGAAAGGCAATGAAAGACGAGCCAAGGAAGAAAAAGTGCGTTCTCTGTTGTGGACCAAAGCGGCACTTGTGTTGGGGGTAGGAACGCGGTGCATGCCCTGTGGGCTGGGTGCTCTGTTTTAGGTCTCTATCTTCCTCTTTTCTGGTTTATCCATGTGTTTGTGATATCCCCACGCTTAGTTACACATGAGGAAGTTTCCAAAAGATATTGTCCTCTTCAAAGCTTTGAGAAACCACTGGAGAGCAGCAAGCCCACATGCTTGCAGTCCCCAGACACCAGAGAAGTGGTGGGCGAGGCTGGAGCAGTGATATTTAGTCACTGGAGGAAAGGCCTGGGTGGTGTCTGGAAAAATCAGCCCAGGAAGGCCAGCAGCATCGTCTGACCCCGTTATGAATCGTTGATTGGTCGTGGATAAACCAGAAAAGAGGAAGATAGAAACCTAAAACAGAGCACCCAGCCCACAGGGCATGCACCACGCTCCTACCCCCAACACAAGTGCCGCTTTGGTCCGCAACAGAGAACGCACTTTCTCTTCCTTGGCTCATCTTTCCTTGCCTTTCTGGTTTTAAGAAACATAGTGAGAGTTTAAACTCAAATTATTGTTTTAAATTATATACTGTCATTTAATTAATTATTTGTGCCACTTGTATTATATTTTGGTGACAGGAAGGGAACAGAAGGGCAACCTTCATGAAAAATAGCCCACTTCTTGAAAACAGAGTTTTGAGCCACCACAATGAAGTCACACTCCTCATCCAAACCGGTCACCAGAGTCAGATTCATTGAAGGGATCACTGGTCTTAGCAACAGCATGTCATGTGCGTACTAAGAATATTGCTCTCAGCATCCCCCGAAGGGAACTGAGACCTTTGGGAGAAACTGCGCATCAAAGAAATAGAATTATCCGTACCTTGCTCTGTTACTAGGTAATGACCCAGAACTAATACCATATCCTTGGGTCCCTGGGGTGCAGTAGTCCAAGATTCAGTGAGCATGGGATTATGGGAATATTTATCAAAATCTATTGTTGGCCCATGGAGACCACTATACCCACCTTCAATGATTCCCCTGCTCCTGAAAACACAGCTGAAATGTATACCTTTAGCAACAGAACAAAAAAGAAACTCTACACTGGTTCCCTGTCCCATAAGGTAATGGCTATAAGTTTCTGAAAGACCTTTAAGTTTCTCCTCTTCACCAAAATAGTTAATAAAAATAAAATGACAGAAGTGAGTGGCACAAAGTCGTGGATGGAGCATTTACCTCTTTCTTTGCTAGTACAAAAGAAAGCTGAGTATCGAGTCTGGGTTACCATAAGCAAAATTAATGAGTGTCATTGTAGCTACTGATCCAAATAGAGCTACTTACTGGAGCAAGTCAGCAGAGCTCCCAGCAGCTGTCATGCAGTTAATAATTGGGTAGTTTTCTATTTTATTGCAATTAGAATAAATAAAAGGGTGTTTTTTTTTTACCCGGCAGGGATGAAAGCATCCCTCTACTCTCCTGCCTCAAAGTTCCGTTGACTTTCTGGGTCTGAACCGCACTGTAGTCTTCCCCACTCGCCCCTTCACATTCTATTGATGGCATCGGGCTGGTAAGATCTGCACATCAGGATGAAGCGGCACCCTGGAGGCTTTCATAACACATACACTCTGCGGGATAGAAAAGGTCCATAGAACATGTAGGGCCATGATGGCGCCAGCATGCCTTCAAACATTCAAGGAAGGAATAATTCCAGTCTTTCACAGACTGTCCCAGTGAATAGAACTATGGCATGGTCTCTGACTCATTTTATGAGACTGGCATTACCTGGCTAGCAAACCTGACAATGACAGTGAAAAGGGGCAATTACAGACTAATCTAACTCATGAATGTAGTGCAAAAATCCTCTACAAAATAATAACAAAACAAATCTGTCGATGTATAATACACCACCTAGACCAGCAGTGGACAAACTACGGCCCGCGGGCCAGATCCAGCCCGTTTGAAATGAATAAAACTAAAAGAAAAGAAGACCGTACCCTTTTATGTAATGATGTTTACTTTGAATTTATATTAGTTCACACAAACACTCCACCCATGCTTTTGTTCCGGCCCTCCGGTCCAGTTTAAGAACCCATTGTGGCCCTCGAGTCAAAAAGTTTGCCCACTCCTGTCCTAGAGTAATACATTTTATTTTAAGAATGCAAAACTAGGGGGTCGGGGGGAGCAACGAGACTCTCAATTATCTTAAATGGTTGTCGCCAGAAGCAGACAGTGAAACCAGGATTCGAGGGCAATGGATTTATTTGGGAGGTTCCAGAACCACAGAAGGAGGAAGTAAGAGAGAGAAAAGAAGGCAGGGTGTGTGGTCAAGCCAGCTATATCAGTGTGGGCTTCCTGAGTTCCATCCCATGGGGAAACTAAGCAAGTGGTGTAAAACTCACACCTCAGACGTATGTCCATCCAAAGGAGAACTTGGAGTATTTAAATACCAACTCCTGCCATCACTGGTTAAAGGTGGCTGGCCCTGTGGAGAGGACGAGGGAGAAGTAGGGTTATTTCCAGGCATTTTAAACCTGCCTTGCCCATGAGCAGAAGAGCCTTCTGTGGCTTCTAAGACAGTCTTTAGGAAAAGAACTGCAGATCTGGGCAGTGGGAAGAGCTGAGGCCCGCTGGGTATGCACCACAAGTTTCTGCTGCAACTCACAGCATA
>NW_006291488.1:74158-77429 GCF_000327345.1 Myotis davidii | reverse complement strand
TGCATCTCAGTAGATAAAAGAGAGTTGTTCAATGAAATTCAACATCTACTCATGATTGAAACTCTTAGGAACTAGAAATAGAAAGGCCCTTTCTTACTCAAGTAATGGGTATTTTCAAAAGTGTTGTAGCAAACCACATCCTCAATTGTGACACATTGAATATTTTTCCCTTTACATTCAGAAATAAGGCACAAAACAATAAAGCCCACCATCCCACACATATTTACCATATAATAATGTTCTTACAGCATTTCAGTGATCCGTAATTGGGAAGAACACAAATGACCATTGATAGTAGAATCTATGATAATAAAAGTGTAATATGCTAATTAGACCGAACAGCTGAACGACCTTCCAGACACCATTCCAAACAAAGCCGTGACGGCGGGGGCTGAGGCAAAGGCGGTTAGTGATGATCAGGCAGGCAGGCAGGCAGGCAGAGCAGCTAGGGCGATCAGACAGGCAGGCAGAGGTGGTTAGGGGCAATCAGACAGGCAGGAGAGTGGTTAGGGGTGATCAGGCAGGCAGGAGAGTGGTTATGAGCAACCAGGCAGGCAGACAAGCAGTTAGGGGTGATCAGGCAGGGAGGTACAGTGGTTAGGGGCAATGAAGCATGCAGGCAGAGTGGTTAGGGGCAATCAGGCAGGCAGGCAGGCCAGTGGTTAGAAGCCAGAGGTCCTGGATTGTGAGAGGTTGCATGCAGGCTTGGCTGAGGGACAACCCCCCCTCCTGTGCACGAATTTTGTGCACCAGGCCTCCTGTACATAAATAAAAGGATATACTAGGGCTGCCTGCAGTGTTGTGGATGCCTCTTAAAGCCATAATTAGTACTTGATTGATTGAAGACACAAGGAGAGACATATGGCAAGATTCCATTTGATAAAATTCAAGAATGTAAAATTGAATCAGTGTCTGATGTGTGCGAGAAAATTTCTCCCAAAATGAAGAAACATGTCACACCTTGTCCTTTGTAACACTAACAAATGGCCCCCTGTTTCATGGGCCTGTTTGGAATTTGGAAACAACACATACTGCTGTCTGGGTGGGGCTCTGATTCATTCACTAAGGGGGCTGAATGTTTTCCAAGTTTGCATGTAAACCAGAGAGGGGGAAAGCTTTTACCTGGCCCAGGCCATGGAGGAAGCAGTTCTGTCCATCAACACTCACAACTCAACAGATCCAGTGGTGTCCCTTGTCAAGTCCCTTGCGAAGTTCAGGATTCCCTATGGGGCCTGCAGGAGAAGTGCTGTGAGCATCACATGGCTTATGTAGGAAAGCCTTGCCTTTGGTGGCAAGTTACTCACCTACTTTTATTTTTAATATATTTTATTGATTTTTTACAGAGAGGAAGGGAGAGGGATAGAGAGTTAGAAATATCGATGAGAGAGAAACATCGATCCGCTGCCTCCTGCACGCCCCACACTGGGGATGTGCCTGCAGCCAAGGTACATGCCCTTGACCGGAATCGAACCTGGGACTCTTCAGTCAGAAGGCCGACGCTCTATCCACTGAGCCAAACCCGTTAGGGGTTCGCCAACTTTTAAAAAACCATTCACCACTGCCCACTGGTAGAGACTCAGTAAATATGGGACACCAGGCAGTTATGCGACCTCTCAGGACTTAGTGCTGTCTCTAAAGCCCCACAAACCACAGCAGCCGGCCACCCAGAGAAATGAGAAAAGTGAGAAGATCCTGAAGTGCATAAAACATCGCGCTCTCAGCTTCCTCATTCTCCCCACGCTGTCAGCCCTCAACCAATGGACATTATCGTTCTATGAGGAAATAGTTCTCCAATTCCACATATGGATAATTTTGCAGCCAGAAAATGCTCTTCGTTTAAGACAGTGGTTCTCAACCTTCCTAATGCCGCGACCCTTTAATGCAGTTCCTCATGTTGTGGTGACCCCCAATGTCATTGTTACAAATTGAACATAATTAAAGCATAGTGATTAATCACAAAAACAATATGTAATTATATATGCGTTTTCCGATGGTCTTAGGTGACCCCTGTGAAAGGGCCGTTCGACCCCCAAAGGGGTCACGACCCACAGGTTGAGAACCGCGGGTTTAAGATATCTAGAAGACATCCAAAACTTGAAATATCCTACAATAGATCCCTGACGATCAAAATTGTATATATGCATGTTTGTACAAATACAAGGTGTATATCAGCATGTGGTAAAATGGCATTCCAAATCAAAGGGAAAGATTTATTCTGTAAGCAAACTTGGAGTAATTGATTAATTAAGGTAGGGGGAGGGGGAAATCAAGCAAAATAAAGTGAGGAAAGAGTAAATAAAATGGCAGTATAAAACCTAAAATTTATGTAGGTAAAAATCCAAAATCAAAAGAGGTCTTAGGGAACAACCACTTCAACATACATGATATGCCAAATCAATATCCCTCCATATTTTTTGAAACCGAAGTCACTAAGCAAAGGAAAAAAATTTCAGCTTAAAAGAGGACAAATAATAAAAAATTTTCAAGAGAAAAAATAAGGATCCAATAATTATGAAAATATTCAACTTCACTAAGTTTAAAAAGCAATAACAATAAAACCAACACTTTATGAACATAAATCTCAAAATTTGAGAAAGATGGATGCTCTTACATGTTATAAAACAAGAAAGAAACTGTATAAATTATATTCTCCACCAAAGAAGATAAAAATTTCCATTTAAATGAACCAGAGGATAAGAAAAAGAAATAAAGATAAATACAAAGATAATGAGAGCTATAATAGAAAAAACCTTATAGAGTACAAACATAAGAGAAAGTTGTTTAAATAAGTAATAAGAGGCAAAATTCTGGGTGAAAGACTTTAAAAAAAAAAAAAGGTGGAAGAAAATAAAATGTGAAGCCATAACAGGAGAGCAGACGCTAGCATTTGCACAAGAGTGCAGCATGCATGTCTATGGTCATGGGTGGCAGTTTCCGCGCGTGGAAAGCTTCGAATGGCCAGTGGCCATCTCAATGTTCAACGAAGCCACCGTGTGTCCCTGCCAGAGACGAACCTCCCGGGAGAACCGAAGTCTCCCCTGGCAGAGTGTGACAGGGACAGACAGCACAGCATGTCTGCGCCTGGGTGACTGGGTGACACCACGGCCGCCCCCTCCCAGACAGCTCCTGGAGCCAGGATGTGGCCTTGGAGAGCCCTGTGCCACGGGCGGGTTGTGGGTCACACCAGGCCTTGTCGCTCTGAGCGCTGGTGCTAATGAGAGCATCGCCCAGGCCTCCGTGGCCGCCGTGGCTGTGGCTGGCCAGCTGCTGC
>NW_006291488.1:62652-74131 GCF_000327345.1 Myotis davidii | reverse complement strand
CGCATCCCGGGCACGCTCCCGCCACGGAGACCCCCTGCTCAGAGGCGGTGCCAGGATGACAGCGCTGGCAGCAGCACTACCCCCGGAGGCACATTCGCAGGCGGATGCCTGTAGCTCCAGACAGAACAAACGGCCATCCGCTCCGTGATGGACAGAGTCCAATGCAATCACGGCTGCCTCCCAGCTCTTCCTGGGAACCGGGCCAGGACCGAGCTCAGCATATTCCACTCCGGGCAAGTCGGGCACCGGCGGTGGCAGCCAACGGCCTGGGTGCGGGAGCCCCAGTCACTGAGCCCACGCCTATGTGTCAGTATAAGATGAAATAAGGAATATAATGGAAGATTATAAGGTGGCTAAGAAAATAATGATCACCTCCTTAGACTATATATATATATATATATATATATATAGAGAGAGAGAGAGAGAGAGAGAGAGAGAGAGAGAGAGAGAGGTGATAAAGTTCAAAATTATTTTAAAACAACTCTTTGTAAGCTTTCATTTGAAAGATACTTTCTCAGTAAAATGAATGAAATCCATAGTAAGCTACAGCAAAACATGGATTCGCATTCAAACACTATAAACACTTTTATTAACTAAGAAACGCGACTAGGGCCCCTGTGATGGCTGTTTGATATTTCACATTAACCTGATCATCTGGCCAGTGCAAAATACAAAAATAAGAAACAGAACAGAAAAAGCAGGAAAGAAGAACATGATTGTCATAATTTGGAGGCAAATAATTGTTTGCTGCAAAGCACAAGAGGATAGACTGGCATATTTTAGGGCTGGCACTTGATAGAAGATGAATATTAATTTACCAAAGCAGCATTCTCCTGTATGCGGGTTAAAAAACATATAATGGGAAAAGAAGTCCATTCACATTGAGAACACAAGCAAATTAAATAAGAATGACAATATCAAGAAAGAGCCAGACCTAAATAAAGAAAATTAAAAAACTAAAAATAAAAAATTACTGAGGGCACAAACGAAAATTAATCCATTGGAAACCATACCATGTTCCAGAATGAGTCTTTATAAGATGGCAATCCTTCCCATAGCCACCCATGTCCAGATACACCCTAGCTGGATTTTTTTGTTTTGTTTTTGTTTTTGCAATTTTGCCAAATCAATTTAGACTTAATCTTGGAGAAGAAATGAGGGAAAATAGCCACAGGAAATGTTTAGAGAGTAATGAATGGAGAGGTAACATCCCAAATCATGAAAGCAAAATAATTAAAATAATGTGGTTTGGGTCCAAATATTGACAGGAAGATGAATGGAGGCCAGTGAAAGCTCCAGAAAGTGCCCGAGTGTGTATAAAACGAATGCACGATAAAGGTCATGTGAACAAGCAACTGGGAGAGTGGAATTATTCAATCAATAATTATCATTTGATCCAAAGGAGGTTGCATAGTCACTGTTCACTATGAATCCACAAATATTCTAGGTGGACTAGATCATTAGATGAAAAAAAAGTCAAAAATCTCCTAAGCATACAGCATAAATAGACAATTACAAAGGAAAGTAATCCATGATAAAATACATAGAAACCTAAAATTTCTGTAAATAAGATGGTTTTTGAAAAGCGTCAACTTGAAAAGAACAGCAGACGAAAAGAAACAAGTAGATTATAACCTTAACATTTAAGGAGATCATAAATATTATTTTTAAAAAAAAAGACATTAACACCCCAGTTGGAAAATTGACTAAAGGCAAAATTGACTAGTAGACAAAAGAATATAAATAATAATATTTAAGATAAGAAGAATAAAGGGATAAAACGAGTGATTAGGGGAAATTAAAACTATAAGAGAACACGAAACACAGAGAGCAATACAAGTTGCCTTTCCTCTCCTTTTGCAGCATTTTTATCTCCTGTCTGTTCACGTTTCCCTGCCTCGTGGCCTTCCCCACTCTCTGCTCATCCTATTATCTCAGGCTTCAAATTATCCCTCCAGGTTCATACGTAAGGTGTTATTGTCACTCGGTGTGTGTCATTTCAGGTGTCTCGTTCTCACTGAAAGCCACAGACTTCAGGGGATTTGAATGACAAGGCAGGACAGTGCAGACAGTGGGGAAAGGCAGGCCTCTCCGCCACCGTTTCCCACGCGGGAGTCCTCCGCCCCATCCCAGGCTCCTTTCTGCAGAAAACGGCGCCTTTCCCAGGAGAAGGAGCAGCCGCGATGAGCCCCTTAGCCCCTGACCCCCAATTTCCTCATCTGTCAGTGGGAATTGTGAGTCTGGCTTGCCCATCTTCTGTGGCGGCTGCAAGAGGCACATAGATAATGTATGTGAAGGAGTTTCTGAAGGGCAGATAAAAAATTAGGGGCGCCACGCTATTCTCTTCACGTGGAAGACAGCGGAAGAGCCTGGGGTTAAAAAGGCCAGGTTAGCCTATTGCTGCCGTGGGAACCGGCAGATGACGAGCCTTTGGGCCTGATGTTCTTCCCAGCGGTGAGACACCAGCAGCGTCAGTGACCGCACGGTCCCTGCTAGAGACTGAATCCAGGTCCACATTCAGCTGATGTGTGACTCACACTTCCCAGATTCCCAATGAAAACAGCCTGTGAGATGTCAAAAGAAATGCCAAAGTGGAGGGTTGAAAAATTCTCAGAAATGTTTTTTCTAAGAATGCAGTGCCTTAGGGTTTTGGTAAGAAAACCAATTGTGCCTAAATTCCCCTGGAGTTTCATTGGAAAGTTCCAGAATAATGCCTGTGAAGACTGATGAAAACTCTTCTATCTTCAAAGGTTGAAGGGCTTCTGCAAAGGAAACAGTTCACAGAACGAAAAGGCAACCTACAAAATGGCAGAAAACATTGGCAAACCGTACATCTTATCGGGGTTAATTTCTCAAATATATAAGGAACTCCCTACAATTCAATAGGAACTCAACAGACCTGTTTAAAAATACGCAAAGAACTTGAATGTATATTTCTCCAAAGAAGACACACCAATGGCCCATAGGTATATGAAAAGATGCTCAACGTTACTAGTCATCAGGCTAATACAAATCAAACTATAATGATGTATCCCCTTCCCACCTGTTAGAATGGCTATTATTATTTAAAAAATAAAATAAAATGAAAAAGGAGCCCGACTTGCGTGGCTCAGTGGTTGAGCATCAACCTCTGAACCAGGAGGTCATGGTTCGATTCCTGGTCGGGGCACGTGCCCGGGTTGCTGTGGGTTCAATCCCAGTGTGGGGCATGGGGCATACAGGAGAGGGCATGTACCTTGGTTGCGGGCACATCCCCAGTACAGGGTGTGCAGGAGGCAGCTGATAGATGTTTCTCTCTCACCGATGTTTCTAACCCTCTATCCCTCTCCCGTCCTCTCTGTAAAAAATCAATAAAATACATTTTTTTAAAAAAAGGTTGTGGAGAAACTAGAACCCACTATTGGTGGAAATGTGAAATGGTGTAGCAGGTATGGAAAACAATATGGAGATCCCTCAAAAATGTTAAACTAGAACTATCATATCACCCAGCCATTCCATTTCTTGGTACATAGCTAGGAGAATTGAAATCAGGATCTTGAAGAGATATCTGCCCTTCCTCACTCATTGCAGCATTCTTCACAATAGCCAAGGCCTGGGGAACAGTCAGGGTCCAGTGTCCAGCCACAAATGAGTGGACAATGGAATGTTTATATATATATATATAATTTAGTGTTAACATTGAAAGAAATCTTGCCATTGTGACACATGGACGAACCTGGAGGCACTGTGCTAAGTGAGATAAACCAGGCACGGGACACATACTGCAGGATGCCACTTCTATGAGGAATCTGAAATCGCCAAACTCATAGAATCAAGGATGCAATAGTGGTTGCCAGAGGTTGGGGAGTGGTGGGGTGTGGGGAGTCGTTTTCCAATGGTTAGAAAGTTAGGATTGTGCAAGATTAACAAATTCTGTGCTGTACAACACAGTGCCTGTCGTTAACCACACAGTATTGTCTACTTAAAAATTTGTTAAGAGGGAATATCTCATGTTAAGTGTTCTAAACACACACACACACACACACACACACACACACACACACACACAAAACGAAAAAGGAAATAAACACAAGGGGACACAAGGAAACTTTGGAGAGTGTTGGCTGTGTCTAGCACCTCGACTGTGTGGGTACCATGGGCATTTGCATATGTCCAAACATCAAACTTTATACATTAAATACGTGCAGTTCTTTGCATATCAATTATACCTCAATAAAGCTGTTTTTAAAAAAAGAAACCATCTCAAACAAGATGCCATGTGACACTTTGATTCTATTTTATCTCTACTGCAAAGTGCTTCTCTCAGAACCCGAGGAAATAGCCCCTGCTCGCTCTAAAAATGATCACTGGCCGCCAGAAGGGCACAGTATGCCTCACTAAATTATGCTGTCAACTGGAAATTAGCAATTGACCTGTGTGCCCCGTTTAATAAGAACATCCCTGCTGGTATTGATTTATAGGGAGCATTATTTCCTGTTGCAATATGAGCGGTAATAATTTCCCCTCAGAGGCACCTTACGTTTTTAAGAGTTCCTATAACAAATGAGATTTTAACAAGGCGGGAGTGATTTTATGGGATTGGAGGCTGTTTGTTATGCACCGGTGATTTGTTTAATTGAACACGATCCAGCAGACTCCAGTGTTACCAACACACTTCAGCGGCAATGGCTCAACGCAGACCTGAAAACGGAAATGGAATGTGCGGTGCGGGGAACAAGGGGGCACTTTAAAGTCATGAACAGAAAAGGCACCCCTTAACCCATTTTAACTGAGATCCACCTGAGAACTTCCCAAAATATCTTCAGCTCCCAATGTGATCCCATAACCTTGCACTTTCTTCATAAATATTGAACTTGTCGCATGTGATTGTTCCGTGTGGCCATGAGAAGGTGTTAAACCCCTTGGCTAATGCCCGTGTCCTAACACTACTGTACTTTTCTGGTCTTATTCAATGAGCCATCCTCTTATAAGTCACTCTTATTTCCTTGATCACTTTGTCCACCTGAGACAGTATCTTTGAAGTAGATGAAAGCATATTTTTATATAGACAGATGCCTTATCAATTTTAAGATTTCAAAAAGAAAATATCAGCTCTCCCCACCAGCCGTATCTGTGAAGTCCTGGGGATTGGTCCTCTTCAGATACATAGATTAGGCACGCCCACACTACATCGTGAGGCACACAACCTTGAGCTTTGGCCCAAAGCTTTGTGGAGATATCCATACGTCAGGACAAGGATGCCCATCGTCCTCGGATGACATTTGCCCTCCATGTCTAAGTCAAAAAAAAAAAAATCTGAGAGCTGGGTACCTGCACCAGCGAGCCACGAGCATCCCTGCTCTTATTCTAGTTCACATTAGTGCAACGGCACAAGCGTGTCATGGACGTCAGTGTGCAACACGAAGCTGCTCTGAGCAAACTAGGAGAGCGTAGGTCAGCGATGCCGCCGGGATGGTGTCATAGCAGCGCGCAGTGACTGCCCCTGAGAGGAAGTCCTCTCTGCTACTCAGAAAAGACTAGGTGTACTGAAATAGGCCTTCTGAAATTTTAGTTTCACTTCCAGGAAACGGAAGTATATAATGAATAGATTTTTTTCCTTTTGCTTTGTCTGCTGAAAAGCTTATAACTGACCCAGTTGATTCAATCCTGCCTTATTCTTGGCACCATTTTATGTAGTGAGCCCTTTCTTAAAAACAAGGTATGTATATATTTCAGAGAGGAAGGGAGAGGGAGAGAGAGAAACATCAATGATAGAGAATCATTGGTTGTGTGCCTGCTACACACCCCTACTGGGGATCAAGCCCACAACCCAGGCCTGTGTCCTGACTGGGAATTGAACCGTGACCTCCTTGTTGACACTCAACCACTGAGCCACACCGGCCAGGCTGATTTCAGTTCTTATTAAATAAACAGCAAAATGAAATTGCATCACTACAACCAGAGGGGAGTGTGCTGACCACAAAACACCGTATTTCTGAGGTAAAGAGGAGAAAATTTTTAAAGGGAGAAAAATCGCTGATACCTGTTTACTTGTTCCATTTACGTGAATAAACATAACTCCTATTTCTTTTAAAAAAGCCTCTGTTTAATAGTCCTCTCGAGAACCCTGACTCTTAGGGAGTTTTTCTCCAAGAGATTCTGCAGTGGTTGGCAGGAACATGACGAGATGGAGGATTAACTTAAGTCCTGCCCAGAAGCCAAGTAAAGAAAACTTTTCTCCAGCTTTATTGAGCTATGTTTACATACAGCTTTGTGTAAACTTGAGGTGCACAATGAGGTGATTTGATATACCTTTATAAGCAGGTTAATTAATACATCCACCACCTCTCACAGTTACCGTTTGTGTGTGTTTGGAGAGAACATTTAAGATTTATTCTCTTAGCAACTGTCAAGTAGACAGCACAGTGTTGTGAAGTATTAGCAGCGTGCTCTACATAAGTTCCCCAGAACATGCTCATATGAGACCTGGAAGTCTGCACCCTCTAAACCAGAACAGAAGAGCAAATTGTGCTGCCTGTCCTGTCCCGTGTGGACAGATAGGAACAAGACATCATCATTGAAGCTGCCACGCTGGAGATCACAGAAGACCTTGTCATGTGAGTTTTGGGTGGAAGAGTGGAAGTGGAAGCTTATTGGGATAGGTTCAAGAAAGAATGAGAGAAGATGAAATGAGGAAAGAAAGTACAGAATATATATTTTTTAAAGTTTAATGAGCAGAGAAGTGGGACATTGCTGGAGGTAGATATACGGTTAAGGGAGTTATTTCTTTAAGTTTTTTTAAGCATACATGCAGGCTGATGGAAACGGTCCACTAGAGGGGAAATTTAATGACACAAAAGAGAGATGATTCAAGTGTGAGCTTTAGTTGGAAAGGGGAAATGGAAGTAATTGCTTGAAAACAGGAGCCGGTTTTAGGTGCCCTGAGAGTTCATTCAATGTAACAAAAGGCAAGGCAGAAAATGTACATACAAATCCAGGTGATCATATGGGAGCTGTGAAAGTCTTCAAACTTTTTTTATCCTTATAGAAATAAGTAAAAAAAAAAAGTCATCACTTGAGAGTGAGGAGAAAGAAGGTTTTTGAGCTTAAAATGATGTCTGGAAGAATGGGAGACTGAAAAGATAAGGGAAGGGTAATAAGACTGGCAGGAAGCACCAAAAACTTTCTTGAGTGTCCTGGTCGTGAATTTAATGTCAGACCAGTCAGTGTCATTGTAGTTTCCTCTAGTTCCTTTCGCCTTCTTGGTTGCAGGTGTAGAGTGAAGGGAGAATTGCAATTAACTAGGTGTGGAATTTTGCCAGGAATGAAGAGAAAGAGGGGATATGGACGTGACTACAATGGTGGACCTGGGACTCTAAGCTAGAAAAGAAAGGAGGTGCGACTGGAATTTGAAGGACAATGGTAAGGACATGGGTCCATTGATTGGAAGGCTCCCTGAGATGAAATTGTTGAAATTGGAGTGCAGAGAGAGTGAGTTGGAATGACTTAAAGTGGTACTCAGAAAATAGAAAGCTTATCATTGAGATTATGGAGGGATTGCAATTATTGGTAATGACTACGCTGAGGCTGACATTGATAGTGGACAGGTTTCTTGGAAGTGAAAACCTCAAGGAAATTAAAGGCCTCAGAGTATTGGGAACTTATTCTATGAGAATATTGACATAACCACAAAGTATAAATCATGAGTCATTAGAAAAGGAGGTGACAAATTGGTCGTTAAAATATCCTAGAAATGAGGGATAGCAAGAAATAAGAGTAATGTATGATATACTCTAAGAGCATGGGCTTCAGAGCATCTTGGGTTTTATAGGGAAGAAGCTGCGATAATGATCTGGAAACAGTAATGAGAAACATTAAGGACTCCTATTAGTTATTTATTGTTGCATAACAAATTAACTGAAAACTTAAAACAACAATAATCATTTATTATCTCTCATAGCTTTTGTGAGTCAAGAATTCAGACAAGCCACAAAGGGGACAGTAATCTCTCCTCCATGAGTCTGGGGCCCCCTCCTGAAAACACAGCCTAGAGGCATGCATCACCTGACGTTTCCTGTCACGTGACGTTTCCTTCACTTCCTGATGCTGGTGATGAGCTGTGCGCCTAGCTGGAACTGTCAGCTGCAGTCTCCACACCTGGCTCTCTGGGTGACCTGGCTTACCTTGCAGCGTGGGGCTGGGTTCCTAGGACACGCTCCCCAAACGAGAGAGAAGCTGAGCAGAAGTTGTATTGCCTTTTATCGCCTGGCCTGAGAAGTTACATGGCAAAACTTCTGTTACATGCTAGTGATTGAAGCAGTTACAGAGGTCCCTCTAAGTTCAAGAGAAGAGGACAGAGAACGCAGACTCCACATGCCAGTGAAGGAGAGTGTCAATATTACTGTTGTACAGAGAGCACATGGGAGGGGATTAAGAATGCTGCGGCCATCTTTGTAAAATGCAGTCTGTGGCAGCCACCTACCTCAACTCTAGGATGAACTGCAGGAGAGGTGTGGAGAGAAAACATCTGCCATTTCAGAGCTTCAAGGAAAACAGCAAATGTAGTTTCATCAAGAAGCTAAGAGGGGAAGTTAAAGATGTGGGACAATTTGCAGACGCTAGGCCATGGAAGGATTTGTAAGATTGAGGAAGATGAAAATTTGAATCTCGTTAGGAGATATGTAGCCACATAGAGGTAAGGATCTGGGGATCAAGAAGAGTTGGGCTTCTTTTGCTAATGAAGATAAACAAAGGTGTAGGGCAGAATGGAATTAATATTGAGGGTGTGCAAGGCTGAGAGGGAGAGGGGAAGAGGTCTTGTTAGGGGCAGTTGGAGCCCATGGGTGGTTGAGCCAAGCCGTGCAAAGGCAGTACTAAGGCGGACAGAGGGCTGGAGTACCCACAGCCTAAGGCACACCATGACCAAGAAGAACTGATGACAATATAACCAGGATATTTCATATCAGAAAAACTAGTCAGATAATTTGCCTTCTTCGCAGAGACTTGGAGGAGAATTATGTTCACCATACACATGCTGCAAAGCATTGACAATATAAACCTCATGAATGAAAAAAGGAAACAGCAAACTAAGGAACTAACCTCAACCCAATCGTGTATCTACCAGGCTGCCAGCAACTGGCTTAGTGACTATCACTTAGTATGACTTAGAGTAGTCGAAGTGTTCCCTTTAAAGTCAGAAGCAATTCAAGGATACCTGTTGCTTAATCAAGAAAGGTATGAAAATGAATGAGGTTTACAATCATCAAGGAAGAAACAGAATTGCTATTTGCTGATAACTATAGGTAATGTGGTTAATTATAAAGAAAATTAAAGAGACTTCACAGAAAAATTATTAGAATTTACCAATAACCAATTCCTGTGTTAACAAAGATGAAAATACAAAATTCAATGGCTTGTCTCTGTAACCAGTTACAACATGTACTTTTACAAAGATACACTCCCAGGGGGGGACAAAAGGAATATCTAAGAATATCAAATACCCCCAAAAAAGTACCTAAAGGAAATGCAAAGTTTTTCAAGAGGAAATTATAAAATATTTTATTATGAAACATAAAAGAATATCTTTAAAATGGAGGGAAATTTATTCTATGTTCATGGATGAAAAGATTAAGTGTTGTAAAGATGTCAATCCCAAATTAATCTATAAATTCAATGGAATTATAATAAAAATCTCAGTTGAAGTTTTTCACAGAACTTGGCCAGATTGAAAATGAATGAAAACAGATCCACATGAGGGAACATGATTGTAGAATTTCACAACCTCGAGAATAAAGAGCAAACTTTGGAAGCCAGCAGGAAGAAACACAGGACGCTTTGCAAAGGACTGGTGATCAGGGGGCATTTAAAGTGTCAGTAGCCAGAAAGCACTGTCCCAGAGAGCTCAGTGCTGCAAAACCTCAAAGCAGAAGAGGACGAAGAGGAGGAGGGATGGGAGGGGAACCGCCTCCTTCTCAAGAAGTTCCTAGAGAATATACTTCCCTGGAGAAAAGTAGAGAATTAGACGAAGAAACTCGAAGACATGGGGTTTGTGGGGAGAGAAGGGAAGGAGAAACTCTGGGAAGCAGCTATGAGATAGGCCAGGGGCTTAGCTGCCAAGAAAGAACATGGTGACCATGGTGCCTAAATCCATGGTTCTCAAAGAGTAGCTCCCAGGTTCCCTGGAGAACCTGTTGACCATGTGACTTCTCAGGGCTCAGAACCCACCTGGGTTCTGCCAACAGGGAGCTGCACAGAAGGAGGAGGAGCAGAGAGGATGGGGGTGTCCACGTCCAGGCTCCTGCTTTCAGGGAAGGACAGCACCTGGAGGGAGATGCGCCACAGGCCCTCCCACCGCTCCCTCTCCAGGTGGCTCTATGATCTGGAACTTCTCTCTCCCCTCCTTCCCTTACTTCTTCAGGCCTAGAGAGAGGTGGGAATGGAGCTCCCCCACCCCCACCCGCACCCCATGACCCATTTCTAGCTCAGGGTGCTGCACTTCCCTTTCGGTCTCCCTAAGTCCTGCCCACATCCATGCAAATAGTGTCTGATTAAACTGCTGTCAAATTGCTCCGATTCAGTGTAACATCTGTTTCCTGCTGGGATGTTCACTGGTACAGAACTTGGTACTGAAATAGCTCTAGGAAACAGAACTTCGACAGGGATTCTGGGATTGGGCTGCTCTCCTTGCCACAGGGGAGGGGGAGATAAGCAGCCAGCGTCGCCTGGGATCATGTTTATTCAAACCGGCTTAGCTTAGTGCAATGAAGGGCAGTGGGGGGCCAGTGGCTGGGAAGGCAGTTTGCTGCAGCCACCGGCCTCTGCGATGATAACATGGATGAAAAGGTCATGGCATTCAGGGGCTTTTCCCCTGACAGCTCGAGGGCAGTGGTTCTCAATGGGTGGCAGTTTGGTCCCCCAGGGAACCTTTGACATTGTCTGGAGACAGTTTAATTGTCACAACTTCGGGGTGGGGGTGACTCTTGGTACTGGTGGGTGGGGCCAGGGGTGCTGTGAACGGCCCTACAATGCGGAGGACAGGCCCCCATCACAAAAGATTATCTGACCGCAAATGGCCACAGTGATGAGGCTGAGAAATGCTGCCTAGAGAGGAATGGAAAGCATACCGAACTGAGAATATGAGTAGAAATCAGAAGGCCTACGCAACACATTAAAACAAGTCTCACCTCCTGGAGTTGGGGCAGGCAGGGCTGAGGATGAGCAGAGGTCTGTCGTGAGGATACGCTCAACCCTGCAGGTCTCAAGCACACCGAGCTCAGGTCCTGCTAAGGAGGCAGGGGCCCTGGCACATGGGACAGGAACCCTTGAACCAAAAGACACAATGCAGGGAGAGAAACTAAGATGGCGGCAGAGATAAACATCGGAAAATAAATGCCGTACACAATAAATGATTAATACCTCAGAGCAACTATCCCGACTGCACCCAGAACACTAGGAAGCCTGGCTGACTGTAAACTCTACAACTAGAAGGAAGGAAAGGCAC
>NW_006291488.1:57734-62305 GCF_000327345.1 Myotis davidii | reverse complement strand
CTGGGAACAGCCCTCCCATGGGGGGGACAGGCCCCCATCACAAAAGATTATCTGACCGCAAATGGCCACAGTGATGAGGCTGAGAAATGCTGCCTAGAGAGGAATGGAAAGCATACCGAACTGAGAATATGAGTAGAAATCAGAAGGCCTACGCAACACATTAAAACAAGTCTCACCTCCTGGAGTTGGGGCAGGCAGGGCTGAGGATGAGCAGAGGTCTGTCGTGAGGATACGCTCAACCCTGCAGGTCTCAAGCACACCGAGCTCAGGTCCTGCTAAGGAGGCAGGGGCCCTGGCACATGGGACAGGAACCCTTGAACCAAAAGACACAATGCAGGGAGCACTGAACCCCAAATATTTCTGAAACTCCTGCAAACAGAGAGCCCCTGAGCTCTCCATGAGAAGGAGCCAGTCTCCCCTTGCACTGAAGCTCACCTATGACTTCCCCTGAGCAAGTGGCCCCACCACGGATGTGAGTTCTCCTCTGAACACAACCTCTGCCCCACCCTCCAGGCTCATAATTAGGACTGGATCCCAGTGTAGACTGGACAGAGAAGTGCCAGGTCTGCTCTGGAAGCAGATCTAACACCCAAAAACGTTACAGAATTCAGCCCGTCCGCACTAGCACGCGCCCAGAGAGCCTGCGAGAACGTAGGCTCTCACTTTGTCCTGCCCAGAGGATTAAGCAGAGGTCTGAGCAGACCCTGTTCCATGAGGCATCCGCGCTCCCTGCGGGAGCGGGGGCTCCAGCCTTGTCTCCGCAGCCGCAGCCGGGGCGGGTAAGCCGGCCCCCGGCGCCTAAACGAGGCGGGAGCCCTACAGTGGTCGGCAGGCTGTGAGCGCACACGCGTGTTCAGCAGAGGTTCCCAGGTTCCAGCAGAATCTCCAGGGAACATGGTGAGACGTGCACAAGCCGGTTCTCCCCGGCTCCTGGCGACTCGATGGGAAAGCAGTGATTCCCACGCCTCAGGGGCACCAGGGAGGTTTCAAACTCACCAAGCCCAGCTCACAGCCCAGACCCAAGGAAGCTTCCCAGGCGATTCTAACAGGCAGGCCAGATGGGCCGCCGCTGGTCAGAGGCATCTGTAGGTCGACAGGACCATCCCATCCGAGAAGAACCCGAAATGTGGCTTCGGGACCTGCAGGAACCACCTCTCCTGATTTTCCGTGGGAATCTAACAACGTCAGGCGCACAGCCATGCAGGGAGGGCAGGCTGCTCTCGGGGGTTCAGACGCCAGCTCTGCCCTGATCTTAAGCCTTGGAGAGCAGGATGTCACTGTGACCACAGCCAGGCGGGCTCAGTGGACGCCAGGTAATAGATGGGCCCTTCCCCGAGTTCTTCCCACGGTGGGGCTAGTGGGACTGGGGGTCCATCTGTGGTGTTTCTCCAAACCCAGACACTATAGCAAAGATGAACATAGTCACTGAGGAACGTTCCCTGTTTATTTCCTGATTGATGGGGTGAAGACGTTACAGCAGAAAAGGCCAGATGGAGCTGTGACCCCTCCCATTAGCCTGACCTTGAGAGTGAACCGAAATCAAATGCCACCTCTTGAGGGAGTTTCAGAGACAAATGACCGCCCTGAATATTTGGAAGGTGCTTGGGTCACTTATCACCTCCCCATTCACCTGACCTGCTTGGCTGGTCCAAAAGTGAAATGGGCCAAAGGTGAGCACGACGCCCCAGCGTATGACATCCCTCGCCTGCCACCTGATGGCCCGGCGTTACCTTGGACTTCTTTGATCACCGAGGGAGTGGTGACGCCCTACACAAACTCACCAATATTTCTTGGTAGAAATCCATCCTCCTTGCCCCACTTCTGCCAGCGCCGGTATTTATAGACGTCCAGGATGCCTGACCCATCGCCGTGAGACCCTGCACACCTTGCTCCTGTTCCAGGAACTCATTTTCCGGTGAAGAATGAAACGTGTGACGTGGCAGCTCTGCTCTTACCATCTGCTCCTTCTCCCAGAGGCTGCACGGTCAGTGACTGTGCCCGTTGGGAGGCGGGTTCTGCTAGGAGAGGTGCTGTCCTGGAGGATGGCATATGTTCCTTAGTCAGGGGCTGACATATGGTGCCACCTCAGCCATAGGCGGGGTCAGGCCCAAGCACGGAGCTGGCTACTGATCAAACTCTTCACAAATGTGTGCTTCAGGCCCCACAGCCTCGGCCACCTTCGTCCCCACAACCTCAGGCTATTCCCACGGGAGGGGCGCTTTGGCTGGAGAACATAGTCATGATCCCACGATCTGGAAGCTGAGCCTATCCTTGGCCATTTTGGACCCCACATATCACCAACACAACAGACAGAGAGGGGGATAACTCCACTATCAGATGCAATTAATCCCATGGGTGGCTTCTGTACTCTTCGAGGGAAGAGGTTATTTAGGGCCAGTTCTCCTCTCCCTGCAGAACTCTGGCCTTCCAATAAAGACAAGACCGCCAGACCCCATGGCCCAACTAAATGAAAATCTGAACCCCACTTTGATGAGGCGCTAACGGAGTGTAAAGAGAACACAGACTACGTAGGAGACGAAGACAGCAATGACATCGGTCGGAGATGCGCTACAAAATTGGGAACCATAGCAGCTCTGTTTTCTAGTAGCTGTTTATTCCTTTCTTTGCAGTGGCTGCCACCTTACATTCAGACCTTGGTTGTAGCTAATGTTTTGGGCTCCGGGTAAAAGTATGTCTGTCTAGATGTCTCCTCATGAGATATGCTAGCTGTTGGGATATGCTGTGTTCCCTGTGGTGAGGACATGGATTTCATACCTGGATGAAGTTCAAGGGTGGAGGCTGAGAGACCAAAGGTATGGACTGTATGGACACCTGCCTGCCCTCCACATCCAATGCTCACCCTTCTCACCTTGCTCTGTGCTCTAGGAGGCTGACCACTAAGAACTGAACCTTTGACCTCTGGCTTCCAGTTGAGTTCAGATAAGAGGAAGCATTAGCACGATATCAGAAAGAGGGAGAGAGAGCTGGGAGGAAGGGAGGGTATTTTATTGTATTTTTTTAATATGTTTTTATTGATTTCAGAGAGGAAAGGAGAGGGAGAGAGAGATAGGAACATCAATGATGAGAGAGAACTATTGATCTGCTGCATCCTGCACACCCCTCCCCTGGGGGCGATCAGGCCAGCAGGGGAAGGCAGTTGGAGGCGATGGAGCCAGCAGCCTGAGCATGTGCCCTGACCGGGAATTGACCCATGACCTCTTGGTTCCTCCGTCGAAGCTCAACCACTGAGCCACGCTGGCCAGGTGAGGGAGTCCCCTGGTTTCCTCCCTGTGGGGTGGCATGGACCAGACCACCAACCTCTTCTCCCAGGCCCTGGGCCTCCACATCTGCAGGTGCTGGCCCATTGCTTCCTGCATTTGCCCATCAGGCCCAGGCGCGCTCCAAGGTAAGGCACGAGCCCGCCCTGCTCACTATTGGCAGCACGTCTGCACGTCTGCACGTCTGCACGTCTGCACGTCTGCATGAAGCTCGCCTCGGGTCGCCCGATTTGAACGCACCGTCTGTTTATCTGCTGTTGCCAGGACTCTGGCTGCTACACTTCCTTTTTTAATGAGATTTTTCTTCCTGTGCATTTGCTCTCTGAAAAGATTAAGGAACTTTTAATTAAAAGAGAAGTTTCCAAAAAGAAAAAGGAAACCCATTTTGATTGTTGTTTTTTTTAATTTGGGGATGACGAAGCTCTAAAGAGCCTGATGTGGGATCGAAGCTGCCAAGTCCCACTGTAAGCGCTTCGATTCGGAACTGTGTGCCCCAAAACCAGGTCATTTGCGGACTTATTTTGCCAAAATCAGAAACCAGGTTTGAGAGTCGCAGTGCTCCTGTTTGAGGGAAACGTCGGAACCAACGGAGCCTAACTGTGGGGGAGAGGACGGGGACAGTTTGCCTGCCTGTGCGCGTCTAATTCGCAAACACGGGCAGCACGCAGCCATCCATGCAGCCCCTTCCCTCGGCGACTGCAGCCCCTTCCCTCGGCCTGTCCTCTCCAGCCGAGGGGTGGGCGGCCCCTCTCCTTCGTCCACGGAGTCAGAATTCTAAGGGACCCTTAACGAGCCGGCCAAAGAAAGGAACACATTTCATTCCTCTTCAAAAGTATTCCAAATCTGAATATAAGCAAAAATAAACACATCTCAAGGTGGGAATCCTATATAATAAAAACCTAGGTGGTGTCATGCCCTCTCGCAATGCCCTAGCCTGACATCCTCACAAGATGGCCACCACAAGATGGCCGGCAGGAGAGGGCAGTTGCAGGCCATCAGGCTGGCAGGGGAGCACAGTTGGGGTTGATCAGGCTGGCAGGGGAGCAGTTAGGCGTCAATCAGGCCAGCAGGGGAACAGTTAGGGGATGATCAGGCTGGCAGGCAGAAGTGGTTTGGGGCAATCAGGCAGGCAGGCAGGCAGGCGCGCGCTTAAGAGCCAGCAGTCCCGGATTGTGAGAGGGATGACCGACTGCTGGTTTAGGCCCGATCCCCTGCAGGATCAGGGCTAAACCGGGAGTCAGACATCCCCCAAGGGGTCCCAGATTGGAGAGGGTGCAGGCTGGGTTGAGGGAC
>NW_006291488.1:39644-57528 GCF_000327345.1 Myotis davidii | reverse complement strand
ACTTTGGGAACATTAAAAGTAGAGATCATAAAAGTTACATAGAAGCCGGCAGTGGCTACAGGCACCTTACACAAAGCCACCTTATACATTGAGACAGTGTAGCCCACCCAGTATAGCTCAGTGGTTGAGCATTGATCACTGAACTGGGAAGTTCAGGATTTGATTACCAGGGTGTGGGCTCAGTCCCCAGTGGGGGGCATACAGGAAGTAGCCGATCAATGATTCTCATCATTGATGTTTCTATCTCTCTCTCTCTCTCTCCCTCTCCCTTTCTCTCTGAAATCAATAAACATATATTAAAATATATTTTAATTAAATTAGTAAAAAGGTCCATGCCTGGGTTGCACTCAATTCCGATTAACTAAGACTATCTGGAAGTGGGAGGTAGATATGGGTGTTCTAAGATCCCAGGTCATTTCACAGGCAGCAGCTTAGGGGCCGCTCCCCTAGGGCCGGAGAGAGCAGAAGAACCAGGCCTCGCCCACCCTTGAAAAGATGGGAGGTAACATGTTTTCCCTGCAGCTGATAGAATGTGCCAGGAGGAAGCAAGAATGCCTGCCTTTTCTTCTGGCGGAGAAAAGCCTGCCCCGCAAGAAGGAGGGGCCCCCAGGAGGGCTTGGGGTCGCCCTGAAAAGAACCCAGACCAGCAAAGCTTCTAGTGAGAGCAGAGGCCGTTCCCTTCACTGTTGAAGGCAGAATGAGGGCCGGGCCTTAAAGTGGCTCCCAGAGAAGCGGTGGCGAGAGGACCGTCGTCAGCAGCCCGGGGCGCAGCAGTGACCCATCTGTCCCAGGCGCCAGCGACAGCAGCGTCAGTGGCAAAGCCGTCCACCCGCTCACCTCTTCTCCCTCCCCACCCTCCCCTGGAGACAGAGCAGCACGCAGGGGGAAGGGCGGGAGAAGAGCTGGCCGAGGAGGAGGCTGAATTGACCGCCACTTGCTCCCCATCGCAGGCCCCTCTGCATCAGGCTGGCACGGGTCCGAACACAAAGGAAGCTGAACTTCCCAGGCATTTGGAGCTGATGCCACAGGGGACAGACTGTTAATGGCTGAGAAGAAACTGGTCTGAGGACTAAAGAGAGAATCTTACTATCCGGCATAACCCAGCGTGTGGAGCTCTGTGCGAGATCTCATTGGAAATGGGGGGGAATGATCGCAAAGTTGGGGTTGGAAGGCAATGGGCAAAGAGCAAGACTCTGTCTCTGCACACTTTCCGGCTCAGCTGGCCCAGGAATGGCCGCCTCGATGTCACTGGATCGGAGGACACTGTGCTCCTCCAACCACCTGCCGTGGCCTCAGAGCCCACAGGGGGGCACGTGTCTCCTGGTGCTGGGGGTGCTTGTCCCGAGGGTGAGAATCCCTCCCTCACCCTCGGCTACCATTGCTGCTCACTCATGCAGACAGGGGGACTCAAACAAACAGCGAAGGGAGTAGGGCCGACAGGGTGCTCTGCGTCCTCAAACGGAGAAGCTTCCCGGGGGTCACTGAGGGCGGAAGCAGAGGGGCACCTGCTGAAGGGCACAGTGTCTGTGAGTCCGTCAGTCTGTGGTTCTGGGGATCCTACTGTCCATCAAAGCCGCACTCAGTGAAGACCTCGAGCGCAGGTAAATGTGCGTACAAGTCAAATATGATGACAGAGAAAAGCGTTTAATAAAAGCCAGCAGACAGCACACCGAGCAAACGAGAAAGAAGGTGAAATGTTGAGCCTCACTAGGGACGTGTGCAAAACTCCCGCAGAAAATGCCGTATTCCATTATGACAAAAGGAAAGCATTCTTTTCAACATGAGGGACAGATAAGGAAGTCACCTATTGTACTCCCATTCAATATTGTTGTTTTTAAAGAGGTGATTACGGTAAAATGCGGGCACAAGGCTGGAGTCCTTATAGGAAAGAGGAGCAAAACCGAGACTGCGTGGCCACAGGAGGAAGACCGTGTGAGGAGGTGGCCGTCGGGAAGCCACACACAGAGGCCTCCCGGAAACCAGGCCTGCGGGCACCTGGACGTCCAGGTGGGTGAGCAGGTGTGAGCCATGAATATTGAGCTGGTCCTCGACTTCCATATTTAACCCCTGTTTTATTTATGTATTAAATCCTACTTGGTCGTAATGTATTGGTCTTCTGATGTTTCTCTGGCTTCTTTTGCTAAACATTTATTTGAAAAGATCTGGCTTTTATTTATTATTGAGATTTTTGTATAACTTCAGGTGCCATCATGATAAAGTTTTATTATTAAAGTTTTACACATGAAACAGATGATTTCTATCTTCGTTATGAACAAGGATAGTTCCAATGGCATTGTCTGTCTTTAGGAGATCATATAAAATTCAGTTGTGAAGGGCCCTGGCTCAGAGGCCCTTTTCAATGGCCCATGCCTGTTGTCATGTATGAAGACCGTGTCTTCTACTGCAATGCAATATTTATTGGGGGAGGTATTTTCTGGTTTTTCTCCATGTGTTATTTTCATCTTATGTGAACTTCCCATGTTTTAGTCATTGTACCCTTAGACCGATCTTCAGCAAAGTGATTGCTCTAATGTGCGATGCTGATTGTATTCGCTGTCATTTCGTAATGCCTGTAAAATATTTTTAAATTATCATGAAAGTCAAATCTTTATGCCACCAAAGGAAAGGTCTCTAAGAGAGAGCAGATGGCTAATGGGCTGTGACTCGTCACAAATGGGTTCTAAGTTTCATAACAAGAATCTATCAGCGGTGGGAAAGTGCCTCTGGACAGAGACCAATCGCCTGGAGTTAGTACACAAGCTAATTTTAGACCACTCCACTTTTATTTTTTTTCCCCGAGTGACATGAACAATATGATTGAGTCACTTTGCTGCGAACAATTGAACAAGACTGACAAATGCATAATGCTCCCGACCGTGAAATCCCAATTGGTCCGATCCCGGGTCCACTCATCATGCCCACAGCGATGTTCCTGTAGCTACGGGCTGTGCTCCTCCCACTGCTGATACCCAGAGGTGGAAGTGGGCCCGGTCTGCAGTGTGAGCTCAAGCGTGTGTCTTCAGATAATTTTTTTTTTTAATCAGAGGATTCTTCTGTAATTTAATTTATTTCCCTCTAATACTCTGGACAAATACCATAATAAAGTCTGTTGACAAGAGATTTTATGCTTTATTTGCAAGTGTCTCTGTTGTGATGGTGAATAGTTGTGTAGCAATAAGAAACACAAGCTGTCCACCCCGTGGGGCAGGCTGGAACCAGCCATAATCCTGGCTTGCCCTCGGCCGCTGCCGAGGCAGAGGCCACCAACAGAGCTGTTTCCCCGGCGAGGACCTGCTCTGTTGCTTACGTTTCTAAGCATGATGTGTTTTCAGTTGGAACTTGTGAAGAAAATAAATTCTTAAAGTCGTTCAGGAATGAAGTCTTTGTCAAGATGAGCTGCTGACTGTGAACGCCAGTGCGGCTCCATGGGCCTTTCAAACGGTGTAAATGCCTTCCAGACCCGTGGCATGTCTTATTACTGCTCCATGCCATGAGTGAGCATCTCCTGGTGTTTATAAGTAGGTTCTTCAAGGAGGGAGAGGAGAGCCGAGGCCCAGGCCGCATGCCAGACGGGGATTTTTTAAATGACAAATATTTTAAGATAGCTTCAATTTTTTCCAGGCAAAACCTTTAACAGAGATCATACGGTATGTTCTAGATCATAACTCTGTTAACACAAAACACATCCATATAGGGAAAAGACAAGAAGAAGGGCTTTTGAAAGATAATGCCCTTTTCAAAAAAAAGAAAAGAAAAAAGAGTAGCTCAATTAATTTAATATAAACTCTTAAGAGGCAGGAAAAATTATTCAAGTTAATTAGAAGTAAAAATGGCTTTTATGTTGTTTTATGCAATTCTGCTTCTGCTGAGGAAAATTAAGAATCTCCATAAAATTAAGTCCTTTGGTGCAAGCTGCCAACTATGCCAATAATTTTGTCATTTTTAGAACTTGCTGAAAAAGAACACCATTTGCTGTATTAAGTGGACAAGAGATGGCTTGGGGCTGACAAATGATGGTCAGGAGGAAAAAATAGAATCCAATGTTCTGGGAAAGGAACAAAATCAACACGGGAATAAAACACTGCAGAGAAAGGGCCTCGAGCCCCAGCCAGTTTGGCTCAGTGGCTAGAGCGTCGGCCAGTGGATTGAAGGGCCCCAGATTCCATCAGGTCAAGGGCACGTACCTCAGTTGTAGGCTCAGTCTCTGGCCCTGGCTGGGGCACATGTGGGAGGCAATCAATCGCTGTGTGTCTCTCACATCTATGTTTCTCTCTCTGTGTGTGTCTCTCCCCTTCCTCCCACTTTCTCCAAAATTCAATGGGAAAATATCCTCAGGTGAGGATTAAAAAAGAAAAGAAAGGGGCGGGGCGGGGGGGCATGGTTGTCCATCGGCAACAACAACAAAAATGCCCCAGAAAAATAACTAAGACCACAATAGCAATGCAATTTCTAAATCTGATTTTCAAACCAAGATATGAAAAATGGCCTACAAGTCTACTTCTTTCATGACTTTCCTGTTCTTGAGTGTGACATTTCGATGTCTCTCTCTTGGCTGGAATGTGTCCTCAAGTTCTATGTTAAATAATGACACACAGGCCATTTATTTTCTGACTCATTTTCACAGTATGTCTTTCTGTTCACTTTCAAATGTCTTTACTAATGTGACTTGTTCTAAAATTCTCGCTCTGCAGTTCTCCCTGCCAGCATGATGGCATTGGGAGCCCAACAAACCCCTTTCCAAAATAGTTGCTGTAAAATGCGACAGAACCATCAGAAACATCAATGCCAGCGCTCTGGAACTTGATCAAAGGCATACCCCAAACTGAGAAGCGTTTACTCATGAAAACTACTGCAATCCAGACTCGAGCTGTATGAGTTGCCGGCATTCATGCCTAGAGTTGCTGCCATCCACGGCCCAGCAGCCCCGGTGCTCTGACCAGGGCGGGACAGGCAGGGGAAACCGGCCCTTTGACGCACCTGCTGGAGGGGCTCACTTGATTGGCTTGGAGCGATGCCCATCACACTGAGCATATCCGTGGCCCGACACAGGGAGAGCCAGCAGCTTGCCCAGGGTTCTGGTTCTGGTGGCGCAGGCGATGGCCCGGAAGATTGCTGGGGATTGAACAGGAAATTTTAGGTGAGACCATCACAGGGGACTTGATAAACTCTCCGTGCATCCGGTAGACTGAGGGCTTGGCTTGCACGTGCCCAGCAGAGACGGGAGGGGGCCCAAGCCCCCCACACCCTGGGCCGGAAGCCTACGCAGGAGATGCAGGAGTGGGTGGTAGTGAAAGCTGGAGCAGATCTAAAGGAGCTGGGTCCTCGTACCCACAAAGGAGCCCAGCAAAGTACAGCCATAGGTTGGGAAGCGAAGTCCTGTGAGTGGCAGTGGTGGACAACAGAGCCAGGAAACAGTGACAAATTCTACTTTTGCTTGACTGAGCCATTAAGAGACACCCTGGAACTGATAAGAAGTAACTGGATGATATTGCCCGGCCAGTGTGGTTCAGTGGTTGAATGTCAACCTATGAACCAGGCAATCAGGGTTCAATTCCCTGTCGGGGCACAGGCCGAGGCTGTGGGCTCCATTCCCAGTGTGGGGCGTGCAGGAAGCAGCGGATCCATGATTCTCTCTCATTATTGATGTTTCTATCTCTCCCTCTCCCTTCCTCTCTGAAATCTATAAAAATATTTTGCTTAAAAAAAAGAAGTAACTGGATAATATTTTTATTCTTTTGGGCAAGGAGAGGGAAGCAGAGAGGAGAGGAGAGTGCAGACACCACGCTGCATCAGAAGGACACAGCAGTCCCACACGTAGCTCAGGCCTATCAGTGTGCAACTGTGGGCTCCCGTGGCTCAGCTGGATGGAGACACACGGGTGACACTCCACGCTGCCGGATTCGGAGTGAATTTTCGTAACTGTGTCAGATTGCCCAGACCCGTGACAAACTGTTAGCTTTAAAGACTTCAGTCTCGATCCACCATTTTTCTTTGTCAAATGCTGAAAGGATGGATTTAAATGTCTAAGACGTTCCTGTAATATTTCCTCTGAGCGTTGGCGGTGGCAGCGCCCATCAACCGCTTAGGCCGCGCCCATCACTCAGCGCAGATGACTTGCTCTCCCACGGCTCCGCCAGTAGCTTCTCACAGACCCCAATGCTCCGTACAGTTTATCGTTATTAAGCTGCCTCTTTTGTTCTCTGTGGGCAGAAAAAGAAATTGCCAGATTAAATTCCATCTCGCCACTGTCTCTGCATTCTGAGAGTAGGGCTGTTTTAGCCTCTGGCACTCGGAACTCTGTGAGAGTTTTATCCTTGCACATTAACAATTCCACTCTTGGCTTCGCACAGACAAGCCCTGTCCATTTCTCTGGATTAGTGCTCTGGGTTAAAAGAGTAAATTCAGAGACACAGAATCTGGGGATGCGTTGGGTCCTTTTTCTCCACATTGCCAAATATTACTCTTTCTTAAGAAAACTTCACAAAAGAAGAAAGGCACTTGGTCAAATAAAAATCCCCAAATCCAGGCAATTCAATGTGCAAAATTGAGCAAGAATGCTGAATTAGGTTTTCTTTTAAAAGATTATTTCTGTCTTGCCCAATTTTGCACATTGAATTATCCACCTTTTGTTTAATTTTTCTCATTTTAAAAAGAGATTAACCAAAGAGCTTATATGCGTATATGCAGAGCCCATGGACACAGACAATAAATAGGCAGTGAAGGTCTGGGGGGCGGGGGGTGGGGGGGGAAGCTGGTCCCTTTTCTTCTCTCACTTGATGACGGGGTAGGGGGGAGTTGGGGGAAATGGGGGACAACTGTAATACCCCCGACAATAATAATACATTTTTTAAAATAAAGTATTTTCTTTCATTTCAAATGTGAACTATGCAAATAAAAATGGAAAAAGAAAACATTCAATTGTTACCACCCAAAGCCAATCATTTCAATATTTAGGTTTCTTTCTTTTCAATATTTTTACACTGTTTCAATAGCTAGATTTTATAGATTCATGTGTACTATTGGTTCTGGGCTTTTATAGTTAATATTAGAACACAGAATTTCTCCTTGCTCTTATAAAATCCTTACAAGTATAATAAGTGCAATAATACTCTCATGAACTGGAAGTGGTTGACCATCTGATGATTGACCGTCAACCAATAAGTTTGCAAATAATGCAAAATAAATATTTGTGCATGTCAAGCTTTTTTTAAATTTCATTTGTTTTCTTAGAATGCATCCCAGGATGTGGAATTATGGAATAAAAGGATAGAAATATGTTTTTAAATCTCTTGCCATATTGTTTTCTAGTAAATTGAAGTAAATGGCACTATTACTTGGTGTTTGCATGAAGGCCCTTCTTGTATCATTCCTCAGCATGATTCCAAAAAGACATTTTGCTAGCATGATGGATTAAAATAAGTACCATGATTGTTTTAGCACTTGTATGCTAACCTGTTTCAGAAAAAAGTTGTCAGCAGCACAATTCACCATAGCTAAGATCTAGAAACAGCCTAAGTGCCCATCAGTAGATGAATGGATTAGAAAACTGTGGTACATCTACATGATGGAATACCATGCTGCTGTAAGAAAGAAGGAACTCTTACCATTTGCAACGGCATGGATGGAACTGGAGAGCATTATGCTAAGTGAAATAAGCCAGTCAATGAAGGGACACTGGGGGTAGGGGAGGCGTCAAGGGGGGAGGGGGGGCAGGGGGAAGGAGACATATGTAATACTCTTTGTAATATTTTAAGCAATAAAAAAAAATTTTTTTTTTAATTGTCAGTGAGGACACACACTTCCCTAAAATTGCTCACTGGCTGGCTTAGTCGGGGGCAAGGATGAAGGGCCCTGGAGTTACTTGGGAGACGCCAACCTGACATTTTTTCTATTAACGCTTTCTTAGGCTTACTCTAATGTTTTCAGTCTCTGACAGGCTGTTGTTGCTTCCATTGCAGTTTTAAATTTAAGAATCACATTCTTTAACTCTGTGACTACACCAACCATACTCATCGTTGCGGGGTGCTTCTCACCACTGCTCAGTGATAGGTACTGAAGTCACACAGCCCAGGAGGAAGGCATGAGGATATTCAAACTAGTCTGCCCAGCTCAGAATCTCACGCTCTGTGACTCTGGGGATTTGTGTCAATATTAGCTTACCTCGCATGGTGCTATTTTCATGGTAACTTTCTCTAGGTTAGAGGTTCTGACCCTTCATTTTATGTGTCAACTTAACTAGGCCACAGGGTACCCCAATATTTAGTTTAACATTGTTCAGGGTGTCTGTGCGGCAGTGTCTGGGTGAGAGGAGCATTTGATTTTTTTTAATATGTTTTTATTGATTTCAGTGAGGAAGGGAGAGAGAGAAACAAACATCAATGATGAGAGAGAATCATTGACTGGCTGCCTCCTGCACACCCCACACTGGGGATCAAGCCCACACCTAGGCCTGTGCCCTGACGCAGAATTGAACCGTGACCTCCTGGTTCATAGGTTGATGCTCAACCACTGAGCCACACGGGCCAGGCAAGAGCAGCATTTGAATCAGTGGCCTGAGTGAAGCCGGTGACCCTTCCCAGGGTGGGTGGCCTCCTTCCATCACATAAAGGCCAGAACAGAACCACAGAGCTGAGTCAGGGCGAAGTCTCTCCCTCTGCCTGTCCTCACGCTGGGCCGCTGGTCTGCACCTGCCCCAGACTTGAACCTGGACAGGAACTTGCACCTGTGTCTTTCCTGGGTCTCCAACGTGCCATCTGAAGACCTGGGGGCTTCTCGGGCCATGACCATGAGCCCATTCCTGCATCTGTGAACTGGTTCTGTTTCTGTTGGTTATATTTCAGACTAACACAGGGATAATCTGGGATCAATAAGCAGATTTCAGGGAAGCTATAAAGCTCCTAAATGTTAGGCAGGAATTTCTGGGTGTGAACATTGTTAGGTGTACTTTTCTTGGTGGGCATCCACAATTTTCATAAGCTTCTCAAAAGATCCTGTCATTCGATAAATTCTAAGAAACAACAACATAATTTCTGTTTTCTTTTAAATTGAGGACATGAATTTGGTATATCCTACATGTTCCTTTTAGTGCTCAAGGCTATCGAAGACACTGATATTTCAGAGAAACGACAGAGTCCTATTTTAAATGAGTTACACTCCATGGTTTTCCCCTTTAATCTATTGTCAAAACATAGATGTATACGTATCCAGTTTGGGTTTAAATGTAATAGGAATCTAAAAGTGCTCTCGGGGCCCATATTAATGGGTCCTGTACAGGTTTCCATGGTGTTCACAGGGTTCCATCTGGATCTGCAGGAGAAACATAGGCAGGAGGTGAAAGCAGCCTACCATTCAGTCCAGGACTCTGAAGGGGCTACGGAGGCACTTTTCTGGAGACGTTCCCTCCCTAGCAACACGAGTGTGGTAGAGACAAAGGCACCACACCTGTGCTTTATGGTGGGTGCTATTCGTGCTGGAAGCTTCTATTGGGGACCGTCAGTCACGCCTGGGGGAGCCCAAGAGCCTGCCTCCCGGAAGCCCTCCCTCTGCTCTCCCAAGACAACCTGGACAGGGCCATTCCTTTTCGTTCCACTTCCTCCTCAGGCTCATTATTTTCTTGTAAAAGGGGCGTCCTCAGCTCTGTGCCTTCTACTCGACTCACTTGACAGTAAAGGTGGCAGAATCCCTTCACTTTCCTGAATTAAGATGACACCTCTCCCTGCTTTCCCACATTGCTGAAGATTTCCCCCCATATCAACACCCCCTGTCAGTCATCTTAATGAGCATTTGGGAGGAGGCAGAATTTCCAGGACCTAGACACACACTCTATCCTTACAGCAGCCCCCCTCCCATTGTTATCGAATCACGGAACCCAGATCATACAGATTGCATTTATTCAGTAAGGATTGCACTTCGTGGGAGAGAAGAGTGTGCGTTCCCTGGCCCCGTGAGGTTCTAGGAGACACTTCCTCTGTAAGCTCATGTTCCCGCCACAGAATTTGACCTCTGAGCAGCAAGACTCTAAAGCTGGTGTTCTTCACCTTTGTCAAGAGCAGGGGCTGCCTCAGTGAGGGTTTGCTCAAGTAATGGAATCTTAACTTCTTTTATGTTATCTTTGGTCCACAGGCTGACGGCTTTATCTTTGTCTGTGTCAGGATTCCAACAACAAAATAGCTCTCGCTAACATAAAGTGACAGGTAAATCATTTAAAAACAATTGCACAAAAAGTTCTTTTCAGTAGTTCATTACCTTTCTTAATAGTCATTCCAAACCCTGTCCACTTTAATGATTCATGAAATCACTCCCTAACAGTACATAAAACAGGTACCCTCCAGATTTTCAAATTTCATTGTGGTTATAAAAGTGAAAAAAGAATGTTCCCTTCTCTTCTCTCACCTGGTGAAGAAATAACAGTTCAAGTTTATGATCGTCATAAAATAAATAAAAACAGAAAACCCCATAATAATACAGATTGATTCCTTTGTCATTTCAACAGCAGCAACTGCACCTGAATTCAGGTAGGTTGTCTTACAGCAAAACTATGTGAGAGGGCTCAGTCAGAGCAAGGAAAAAATATAAAACATTTTCTCACCCTCACAACTGTTTCACGTGACTTTATAAATAGACCTTAATTATTGTCTTATTCAAAACATGACTGGAAAATGCATATTGGATTAACAGATGCTGAGTAAAATTATTCACAATTCATGTCTAAGATCAGAAGAGGCAATAATATAAATGTTTGGTGTTTAATAATCTAAATGTTTGGTATTAAGAACTAAAAGTCATTGGCCCAGCTAACCCTTATTCTGAGTTTACTATATGTCAGTTGCTTTCTGTGAGTCTGTACAGTTGAAAACCAGTACCATTCTCAGCGTGATTCTCAGGGAGATTAAAGAAGAGTTGCAAAGACAGACATGTGGATGATTCATTGTAGCAGAACAGAATAAGTAAAATCATAGAAGTATGCGACTTCCATATTAACGTTACCCAGAAATGAATAACCAGCTCGTTAATTCCATTGGGGAAAATACATGGAAGTGATGACGAGGCAAAGGAAGAAGGCGTATCCGTCGCAGTGGTTAGTTGGTCCCTTTCCAGGAAAGTGGCTGTGATGAAGATGATGCTTAGAGGACTTCGAGAAGAGCAGGGCCCTCAGGATGCCATTTGCGGGGAGAGGGCAGGAGTGACAGGCAATCCTGGAAGGAGGTTGGCAAGGCCAGGGCATGAAAGTTACGTCGGAAGGAGTCTAGATACTGGGAACCATCAATTAGCTGTAGGCAAGGCATTGATTCAGTCACACATGCATTTCACTGTGGAGTGGGGATTGATTAAAGGCCAAAGACCTGAACCAAAAGGCAGAAGAATCATCGATAGGGCATTGCTATAAGCTAAATAGGAAAAGATGAGACTCTGCAATAAGGTAATAGCTATGAGAATTAAAACAGATGCAATTTAGCAACAAAAAGACATGGGACAGTGGGGGATAAAGACACATTTGTAATACCTTAATCAATAAAGGGGTAAAAGGCATTATAAACATAAGGAAGAAGCTAAGAAGATTTCTAGGAGTTTGGCTTGAGAAGTTGTGCAAAAGTCTTACCATCCATCCACAGATGCCAGCACTATAGAGACTCTTGTCTATCCAGAGAAATAATAAATTACTTAGAAATTACATTATGCAACCTGGGCCCAGCCAGCCAGGTATAGATGTGTTTTGCTTTGTTTTCATTTGTAAATCTGAATTGGTGTGTTTATTTTCTACAAACTTACACTTTGAGAAAAATAACAAAGATATATTATAAGCATCTATTTATGAATCATCATAAACACTTTTTTTATCTTTTCTGTGGAAATGTATGACAATGCTTCCTACAGGATCAAAAAACAAATCTAATTTTAACTGCATTAATTCCACTCAATAAACCTTTATTATAAACTTCCTATGTCATAAGGAATAGGCTAGGGCATGGAGATGAAGTGATAATTAAGAGAGAGTCCTTGGCCCCAAAACATCCTATATAATAAAAGGCTAACATGCAAATCAACTGAACGGCAGAATGACCGGTTCCTATGATGTTCACTGACCATCAGGGGGCAGACACTCAATGCAAGAGATGCCTCCTGGTGGTCAGTGCGCTCCCACAGGGGGAGCGCTGCTCAGCCAGAGGCCAGGCTCACAGCTGCTGAGCGCAGCAGCAGTGGCAGGAGCCTCTCCCACCTCTGCTGCAGGCGGGCAGTAAGGAGTGAGGGGTCCTGGACTGCAAGAGCCCTGGGCGGCTAGAGGGATGTCTGACTGCGGGCTTAGGCCCGATCCCTAGGCCTAACTCGGCAGGTGGACATCCCATGAGGGGTCCTGGACTGCGAGAAGGCACAAGCCGGGCTGAGGGACCCCACCCCCCCCATGCATGAATCTTGTGCACCAGGCCTCTAGTATAGTGATAATTGAAAAATACACCTTGTCCCTTGCTTTCCAGGGAAAGTGAGAAAACAGATGCAGACTCATTACTGCATCAGACTAATGGGGAGTCTGATGCCAGCAGGTGGGAACAGCCCCCCGAGATGGCCGTGCGTTCTAGGGAGACCACCTCGGGACACACACCTCTTGGCACAGCCAGGCTCCCTCAGGAAAGACAGCACATTGGAATCACAATCAAAAGACTTGACAGCTTCCCCACTACTTGGTTCTGACTTAGCGTGAGGGTTCGACTCGCTCAGAAAGTTGCATCCTCATCTCTGTGTGGCCATGAGGAGCCCCGGGGCCCTGTGACCTCCCCTGATCCCTGGTCCCTGGTCCCTGGTCCCTGCTCCACGAGGACTCCTCACACTTCTCTGCAACTCTCGGTACACAGGATGCTGAGTGCTTTGCTGTTTTTTACCACTAGAGGTTGTGCTGTACGGGGACCAGGGCTGGATGGCTGCTCTGTCTGATACAAAGACAATTTTGCTCTTTTACCTGTTCTCTGCTTCAATAAATTCCGCAACACGTAGGAAAGATTTTTTTAAAACATTACTTGTTACACAAAGAGAAAAAAATGAACAACGTTCCTATGAACCAGCAATTGCCACTTAGAAATCATAACCACTGACAGAAGATAATAAATAGGAAAAAATCAAGTCAAATAAAATGTGCATTGCATGCATTAAAACATTAAACATCTTATTAAGAATAAAGAATTCTTGAATAAGAGGAAAGTTCATAAATAATATTGGGTCCAGAAATCTAATAAAAATAATTACAAAATTGGGATATTTGTGATTTAAATGGCATCACATCCTGCAAAGAAAAATAATTAGACTAGAATACATGAAAGAAAGTTGGCAAAATGTTGATAATTGTTGCAAGTAGGCTAGGGGTATGTGCGTGGGGTCTCGACTTATGATTTTTTCTATTACTATGTAAACTATGTATGAAATCCCAATTATAAAAAGTAAAGTTAAATAGATATAACAGATTATTATTAGGTAAATAGACTAGATATATTTATTATGTACATGTAATATGTATGTCATATGTAATGTATATAAAGTGAGAAGAAGCAATTGAGCCCATGACAAATCAAACTCTCTGGAATACTCAAAGTGAACACTTAATTTTAAATTAGCATTATTCACACTAACAAAGTCACAACATTAGCCATTCAACACAGGACTTCCCAGCAGCAAGAAGCCCCGGGGTGCTTGGGAAGAAGTAAGTAATGAATGTCCACACACAGACGCGGGAACAGACTGCAGATCCAGCCACCAAGTGAATGGGTCAGTACACCCAAGAGCTGGCCCTCTACAAAATAGAAACTCCTCTGGAATAAGCCTCAAAAGATGAGCATTTTAAGCCATTCCGATATTTTTAAAATTAATTACACCCCACATTTGCATTTAGTGTATTTGGATATTAATGGCACGAGGGGAAAAAATAATAAGCTCCTGAAACAGCAGTGATGGCTGGGCCGGTGGCAGCGCCCTTTCATCAAGCAGCTATTCTCTCCTCGCCTTTCATCTCTCCCAGCGAACACGCGAGCCGTGCTCATCAGTCTGCTCACAGGGCTTCTGAAAGCGCTTCATCATCTGTTCTATGAATAGTCGCCAGGCTTTCTGAGCCAGGCGCTGGTTGCACAGGATGATGAATATTTAAATATGTTGTTTTCTCCCCGTTGAAACCAAGTTGGAAATCAGGGACGTGGGAGATGTGGAGCTGACCATCTTGGTCCATCGTGTCCAAGAATGTTTCTGGTTCTCACCGAAGCCATCTAGCTACATCACTGTCAATAGGATATTTCCCACGAAAGCAACCCCTGCACCCCTTCATCCCTTCCCTTTAAAACCACACAGGAGAGGCTCCGGAAAACACAAAGGCTATTACACTCCCCGTTTCTGGACCCACAAGGCACAGCCTGCCTCACAGCGCCACCTGGGAAAGATGGGACCAAGGGTCCTTAGGACTTGGATTAAACTTGGTTTAAATCCTGGTTGTAGAAAGCGTACCTCTCTCTCAGAGACCTAGCCTTTCCCCCGAAGCAACGGAGCACAGTAGGGACCTGGCGAATGGTCACATGGCTGGGGCCTTTGACAGGCTAAACGTCATGTCTTGACCTAAGTTATGTTTCAGCTCCTGAGCCCTGAGGCTGAAGGACCCCCGGCTACTTTCCTATGAGATCGGGCAGAGGGCCACCCGAAAAGACCTCAGAGCTGCCCTCAAGTCCTGAAGAAATGATTTCTTACCCTCACCTCACCTCTGACCAATCAGCTCCCAGCACAACCCCAACCCCTCACCCCGGTGTCTTGTGACTTTTCTCTATATAATCCATAACCTATACGCCATCGGGGAGTCGGGTTTGTGGAGCACTAGCTCCCCACTTCGTATTGGTCAATTCAATACCAAATTATTTCTTTTCTGGAAGACCGGCGTGGGGAGAAGGTTAGGGTCATGACCTTTACTGGGTTTTTGCGGGAAAAGGAAGGCAGGTTGAACAGCCTAGGACTGGCTGACGGAATCACTTCGGTGGGCTCGGAGCTGTAACCGTGGTCCCGAGTCAGCCTGCGCCCGGCCCTGGGATGCTGCGGGCAGGGGGATGAGGCCTCCTGGCGTGAAGGGGCCAGACAGGGGGGCCGGCTCTGTGTTTCAGAGACCCGCTCCGGCTGGACCCTCGGCCATCTCTAAGAACTGGCCATCTCAGGGAGGGGCAGTCTCTCTCCAGCCAGAAAGGCTATTTTAAAATATTAAAACATAATATACCCCAAAATTAAAATGCTTACAACACGAAGAACTGCCTGAATTGCCCAGCTCCTCCCTCGTCTGCTGGAGTCAAGAATTTGGCCTTCAGAGTGAGCAGAGCCTCCAAAACTACCCTCGGAGGAAGTTTTCTGTGAACACAGCTCATTTTTCTTACTAAAAAGTCTCAGTGACACAACACATTCTAAAAATACAAGAGGGGAACCTTATTCCTAGATGTTCATATCCTCTTTTCCCCGTTAAGTTGTTATTTGTGACTCTTATGCAGTAAAATAACCATTAACATAAAAACGTGTCAGGTTAATTCTGGAGTTGCTTTGATATAATTAGACAATCACCCACAAGTGTTTCCTTCGTTTTCCCTCCTGCTTTTATATTTCTGCAGTTCGGGCTCCAGGTGTCTGCGTGGTGGGACAGGGACCAGGAATAGTAGGAAGCAGGGCTAGGAAGTTGAAGTAAATTCCATAATCTAGTTAGTTAAGCAGAGACGTATGAGGCTGACATTCCTGAAGAGGGTAGTTGGGGTGGGAGAGTCGTGCCAGCCCCCAAGGCCTGGGCACTGGCGGGCCACGGCAGCTCTGACCCTCCATTTCCTCTTCCGTAAAATAAGTGCGTTTGACGAAATGATTCCTAAAGTACCTCCCAATACTATGACTCTACCACTTTAATGCCTTTAAAATTGAGAAAATGTAGGTGATAATGTGTCTTCTCAGCACACCACCCAAATAGGACACGATTAAATAATAAACTGTCAGGTTTTGACTGCATGGTATAATTTTTTAAAGTGCATTTTGAGGCAGGAAGCTTGTCCTAAGCTTTCATAGATGTTAATGTTTGGTGTTTAACTATTCTTCTCCCACACAGTGCTAGTAGAAATACTTTATTCCTGGACTTTTTCTGTCAGCATCTGTCTGTGACCTTGTTCCAAAATATCACATCATCAGCACATAGATGCAAGTCTCCCATACACAGAAAGCTAAAAACTAAACACGCAATTCATACCGAAAGGACAAAAAGGAAAACAAACTTATAAGTTTAAAGTTCTATCCCCTTTTTTTAATAAGTAAAACGTATTAAATAAATTGCTTTTTGAAACATAAACGACCCTTTGGCTGACTTACTTTTAACCTTCTAGCATACTGTTGTTCATTCATAGAGTTGACTGTAAACTATTATTGAAATGCATTGTCAGAAGGTCAAGTCCAACTGTAACAGTAACCCACCCCACCATTCTTTTGATATTGTTCCTGTAAATGTGGGCTCTGACTAATGTGTAGCTTGTAGAGAAACAGCATGTTTGTAGGAGACTCCTAGGAACTAACTTCAGAAGATACAGACTCCAACCTTCCATTGTCCCAGTTGACCTTCAACTGCAAAGCCAGGGTGATGCACACCAGACCACCCACCACTTGGCCCTGGTCTGCATGTGGAGAACTTTCCAACCCCCTCCCCTTGATCTCTTTCTTCTGCTTTCCTTTTCCCTCCTTATAAAACCTCTGCCTGCACTGAGATATTGAGATGGGCTTTGGACAAGAGTCTCCCATCTTCTCAAGTTGCCAACACTTGAATAAACCTCTTTCCTTTTTCACCAACACCTGTCTTATGTGTTTGGCTTTCGTGGAGACAAGCAGACGAACCTGGGTTTTGGTTACACAACTGTGCCTGCTTTATCACCTCCATCCCAAGTAAATGTGTGGGGAAGCACGGGGCTTGGTTGGAATGTCTGTAAGGAGGAGTCTCTGAAAGGTCCCGGGCCTCTGGGGGGACCTTGCTGAAGGCGGCAGCCCCTGCCTCGACTTCTCCAAACAAGTCCGAGCCCCCAGGTGTTTTGCTAGAATCTCTATGTTTGGTCTTTAGACACGACCTCGTAGAAGCATGTGCTCTCTCGAGGATATTTTACCTGCTGATTGTATCGAATAGTTCATTTTAGTTCAAACTGTTGTTCCAATAAAAGCCTAAGGAAGCAGGCAAATGGGGCTACTGGTGGCGATAGCCAAGTGGTCCCTTAGCCTCTCTTTCACAAAAAACATGTTTCAGGATAATCATTCATCCCTCATTCAGGGTCTGCCAGCCAGACCTGGCGTAAATTGAGCATTTTGTTGTGTTTCCATCTTTCTATGTACATTGCGTCGTGCTAATAATATTATAAAACACCATTCTTTACTTTCTCATTGACATATTGTAAAGTATCTGGAGGAAACCGGGCTGAGTGTTTACCAAGTTGCCATTGCAGTCATACCCAACAGATAAGAACCCACTTGTTTGGTGTGCCTTCCTCTATCCTTAGGGAAATTTAAATCCATAAATCCATAAGGATCCAAACTTACCAAGGATTTTAGTGGAAAATGGTAAGTTCTTCCCAAACACCTGCAACCGCTCCCTACCCACAGAGAGCACAGGCTCTCCACAGTATTTTTAATGCATTTTTATTGATTTCAGAGAGGAAAAGAGAGAGAGAGAGAAACATCAATGATGAGAGAGAATCATTGATTGGCTGCCTCCTGCATGCCCCACACTTAGTATCAAGCCTGCAACCCGGGCATGTGCCCTGACCGATAATCAAACTGTGTCCTCCTGGCTCATAGGTCGACGCTCATCCACTGGACCACCCTGCTGGGCCTCTCCACAGTTTAATGCTGCAGTCAGTCACTTCTGGAT
>NW_006291488.1:36359-38803 GCF_000327345.1 Myotis davidii | reverse complement strand
AGTCTGAGAAAAACAGGGAAGCTGGTCAGCTACTGGGTCCTAAGAGGCCCTGTTTGCCGCATCCTAATGGGTTTATTTCACAAATAATAGGAAGCAACTCATTCAACCTGAAGGAGCAACGTACCTGCATTTAAGCATTAAAACAATTCCCCTACCAGCTGATGGAAGCCACATGGTATGTCGAGGGGTCCAGGGACAGGCTGGGTGGGGAGGAAATAGTCCAGAGAGAGGCAGACCAGCGCCCATGGGAGATGCTGGTGTTCAAATGAGGGTCGTGATGCTGAAAACTAAGCAAGGGGCTGGGTTTAATGTTAGTGTCTGGGGTGGTGATTTTAAGATTTAAATCATTTAAATGTTCTCTTCGCCTCAGCCCCACCCCTGCCCATTTTAAGTGTCTGATCCTTTCTGGGTTCCTCACCTCAAAGGCATCTGAAATACTCTGTTAGCTTCTCTTCTTTTCCAGAAGCCGAAGCCCAGTAAGACCATGGTGTCTCATAAAATGTCTACTTCTTTAAAGGATCATCCCTACAACATACAGATATTATCTTGTTTCTTCTACTGTAATAGAAGCCCTCCCTTCACCCTCTACCCCCACCATCCTCCAGCTTTAACATCATGTAAGTCTCCATTGACAACGAAACTTTGTAAAGGTCTGTCTGTAGTTGCCGGCTCTTCTTCCCCACCTGTTACTCTTGGCTCACCTCTCTCTAATCAGGATTCTGTCACCTTCTTCCCACTCAGATCTATTTATAATCTGGGTCCAACCAGGACATGCAAATCACAACACAGTGTTAATGAGGGGAGTTTAATGTAAAAATAGATAAGCTACATTTTAGGAGAGAGGACAGGAGAGTGACTGTAGAGAGAAAGAGAGCTCTCCGGGGCACCCTCCAGCCGTGGGAGAGAACCCGAGACAGACCCACGGAGAGGGGACTGGACCTCAGAGGAGAAAGTGGGGCTGCACCCATCGGATGGCACGGAATTTTACTGAGTTTCCATGGTCGCTCGACCTGCCCAGTCTGTGGGGCAAAGTGGAGGGCGCCAGGAGCAGCAGCCTGTGCGGGCCCATCCTGGCCCACAGGTAGGCCCCCATCTAGAACCGCAGGGAGCAAACTGCCCCAAATGCTGGAGAGAGCTGCGCATGTGTGCCCTTAGCCGGGAGAGGCCACCCTGCTCCTCAGTCACGAGAAAAGCCTGGCTCCCCAGCAGCCTCACCGACGAGCCTGGAGCCAGACAGGAAAACCCCTTCTCTCTGCAGTGTCTCCCCCACCCTCTCCTGGCATCGGGCGGCTGGCAGAGAGGAACTCTTAAAGAGGCATCTCTGTTCTCACAGATGAGCAATGGAGGATGGATTTGGAGCTGAGCCGATAAATGAGTAGATTAGTGGACAACTGGCAAGGCACAGCCTCTGCCCCCGCCCCGCCAGCCTCACCCGCCAGGATACCCATCAGACACTTCCTGGGGCCTGGGACCTACGACCCGAGAACAACTGTTCTCCAGGACAGGAGGAGGACTCCGGTCACCCATCCTTCCTGCGTGTGAGTGAGTGTGCCGGCACATCCTGCCCTCAGCGAGGTCTCAGGAGCGTGGACGGAGCTGAAGCTATGCAAGCAAGAGGACGCACTGATAAATGCGGCCCTGCCCGGGACCTCGGGACACTGAGTCAGTAGCTCATCTTCTCCCAGTTCAGGATGGACCCCCCGTGGGCCACAGTAACCCGAGACTCGGTGCCCTCTGACCTCACGGTGAGTCGTTCTCTCTATCGGGCCGCAAGAGGAGGTGTAGGGTTAGTAATAGTATGAAGGCTACTGCAAAATCTCTTGAAATCAATAACGCTAAGCAGTTTATACGACATTGCCACGTGTCTTGGGGCTTATTCCTGCCTATTTCCTTATATAAGTAAAATCAGTCCCACACTCTCTGAAAAGTCAAGAAGACCAGCACATAACTGAGCACCATTGCTACCCGGGCGCATAAGATTTGTTGGAATAGAAATGTGCCCTGAATATTCACAGAAGTTGTTATTCTTGGATCTTCAGCAATGTTAAATATGTAATATAATTACACCTCTATTTCAACTCCTAATATTTCTCCCTGCTTCATTTCTAAATCATCAATTTTTCCACATTTTCCTCTTCAGTTATTTAAGTAGTATAGTAAGCTTGTTTTAGGGAGTTTTAATTAAAATATTATCTATGAGCACTTTCAAGCCAGATTGTCATCATCCGAGCAAGGGAAAGCGTTGGGGCAATTTTGGAGAAAACTCAGTGCCAAATCCAATTACTAAGATGGATGTTTTCATTTTGCTCTTTTTCTTCAACTAACCTTAAAATATGTGGGTGAGCATTCTCTATAGAGAGCCACATGGTACAAAAATCCATGAAAATGCATATGTTCATGGAGACAGCAGACGGAGGAGATGGAGATGGAGAGGGGGGGAGGAG
>NW_006291488.1:34626-35844 GCF_000327345.1 Myotis davidii | reverse complement strand
GGAGATGGAGATGGAGGTGGAGGAGATGGAGATGGAGATGGAGATGGAGGAGATGGAGATGGAGTTGGAGGAGACTGAGGAGAGGGGTGAGGAGATGGAGGAGACAAGACCTGAGTCCGTCACACTCCCTCCTCATCCCAGGGTTGTGTCCAGCACCTGCAGTGCACAGAGCACTGCCTAGGCCCTCCAAAATTCAGGGGTCACAGCACCCGCCCCCCAGAGCCTGCCTTCGAGGAAGGGACCCTTGTAAAGGTTGCAGAACAGAGCACAGCTTCCGGGAAAGATGGTGTGTGGGTACAACCTAACGCAGAGGAGGGAGGGCGGGGCGGGGCGGGAGGCAGGTGGCAAGTTCCTGGAGGATGCTGTCCAGGCGGAAGGACTGGCTCCCGACCCCCGGGGGAACAGGAATGCAGCCCACCCTAGCGCAGGGGAACCTGGAGCTTTCCAGAAAGTGGAAAAGAAGAAGAAAGAAAAGGAAAGAGACCCCTCGGGAGGAATGTGGAACGTGAATTCAAGGGCCCGGGAACGTGCAGAAACGTGTTAGGACCGAAGTGCACACCTGCTGTCGGACAGACCCCAGACCGCGCATCCCGTTTGTTCCGCGAGACGGGAGAGCGTGTAAAAGGCTCAACCCAGGAGCAACATGACCAAGTTTCATTTGTAAAAGGTCACCGGCTGCCGTGTGCAAGAGGCGACAGAGGCAGATAGGAGAGGGCAGAGCAGGAAGACCCGAGGCCAAGAGTGGGTGCGAGGCCAAGGGTGGGTGCGAGGTGGAGAGAAGGTGCGAGGCGGAGGGTGGGTGCCTTGGAGACGTCCTGGGAGGGGAGACATGAACTGACAGGCCCCTACACTGGGGTCCAGGCTGTGATCTCCCACCACCGGGGAGGCGGGTGCTAAGTCCATTGTCCAATCAGGAAACAGAGTTCAGAGGCTGCGCCCCGTCCTGGGTGGCAGAGCTGGTCACCCCAAAGGCCGCGGCCTGGGAACTGGGGTGAACTGTGCGCTCCCTCCCAGGACCCCGGCGCTGCCCTCGGGTCGGTGTGGGGTCAGGGCGTGAGTGGGGAAAGCGGAGCCCGCCCAGCTCGGGGCCCCCGGGCGCGGAGCTCTCACGTGGTGCGGGGTTCCGCCCGCAGCCGCGGCCAGTTTTGCATGGAGAACTCCCGCAGAGGAGCGCTGCGGGCCAGTGGGCCGCGGCTCCCGGCTCCCGGCTCCTGGCGC
>NW_006291488.1:30273-33840 GCF_000327345.1 Myotis davidii | reverse complement strand
GGCCGGGGTGGCGGCTCCTTCCCCTTCCTGCACCTGCGGGCCCCCAGGCGGACTCCACCCTCCACGGGGCAGCGCAAAGGGGCAGCCGGTCAAACGCGGGTACAATCGGACGGGGGTGGCGGGGGTCTCGCTGTCACCAGTGACCTCCTGGCAGGGACCAGACGGCCACCCAGAACCCTGTCCTCCCAGGAGCACAGGGCGGACCTCCCAGTCATCCCGCCTTCCCCTCCGTCCCCAGGTGAGCACCCCCACACACTCACACACCAGGTGACTGCAGAAGGCCTCCTCAGACCCTCCTCCGACAGAGGGCCCTGGCCTCCAGGCCACCACGCACCAGGGGACCCCTTGACACACAGTCAGCATTCCCTACCAACGGGGACGTGCACCAGAAAGAACAGCTCCGGCCTGTTGGCCATTCAGAACGCTTAGTAACCAAGTTCACTTTTTAAGAAATCAGAAAATGGAGGCAGAGAGTAGGGTGATTTCTTCCAGGATCAGGAAAAACCTGGCCACGAGCTGTTGATCACCTATGACCAGGTTTGTGCCCTCAACAGGACGCAAGTTGAGCCCATGGACCTCGGCCTGCCCTTGGGTGGAGAGAGGTACCCCCTCCCACAGCAGCTCCCGCGGGAGGGGAGGGCGCTGACCGGACAGGAGGCTGAGTCGGGCTTTGACCCATTTCCCGGCACCTTCGCCTCACACTTCACAGACAACACGCTGGCCAGTCCCACACTGGCTGAGCTCTGTGCTAAGTGGGGAGCCCTATCCAGCGCTGGGTTTCATGTGCACCTGCGGCCCACTCACCCCGCACAGGCCCTCAGGGCCGTCTGGGAGCCCTCATCCTCGGCACCAGGTCAGACCCAGAAGTCCTGGGCGAGATGGAGGAGCTGCGCAGGGACAGCAGGACCCTTAAGCTTCCTCCTCCTTAAGGGTCTTTCTCTATTTCAGCGGCAGGAACAAGGGTTTTACCAAGTGAGTCCCTGCGTCATTCCTCCCCATGAGCCTCTAGATCGCGGTGGTAATGAGACAGCAAAACCTGTGAAGGCTGTGTGTGTGTGCGTGTGTGTGTGTGTACATGTGTGTGCGTGTGTGTGCGCATGCGAGTGCATGTCTGTGTGCGTGTGTGTGCATGCTGTGTCTGTTCCTACACTGAAGGAGTTCTGAGGTGAAGTAAACATGAGAAATCAAGAGCAAAAGAGAAAGAAACAAATAAAAATGCAAACTTCCTCAGTGTGGTTGAACTATCGGTAACTACTTTTAGAACTTACCTTTCTGTGATTTGGAGAAAAGTTTGGGGCCGTGCCAGTGACACTGTGGATTGCTCTCCGTCCTCCTAGTTTGTGCGACACATCTCAGAAATGAAATCTAAGCGGCCTTCTCATAATCAGCTCTCAAACGCTGGGCAGCTCGGGGGCAAATGGTTTGTATTGTTTGTCCGGCCGACTGGGTTCCTTCCTCTGTTATGCTTTCCGGGTGTTTTGCTCCTGCAGGGCTGGTCTGGGGGAGCAGTCATCACCTTTGGAGACGGCTCTTTGGCAGTTAAGCCTTTGGGAGCGATCCCCGAGAGAGGGGAACGGCCAGGTGTCCATTTCAATAAATGACAGGGTTCGTAGAGAGCCAGCCGGGACACCACCACTCCCGTCTCGTGCACGCGGGGGAACAACGCAGGCAAAGGTTTCCGCCCACGCGGGTTCGTGTCTGACTTGCTCCTGTGGTTTCTTTTCATGATTTTTTGTTGTTATTGATTTTAGAGAGGGAGAGAGAGAGAGAAAGAGTGAGAGAGAAACATGGATCGGCTGCCTCCTGCATGTCCCTCCTGCATGCATGGGGATGGAGACACACACACACAGGCACACGTGCACATACACATGTGCACGCACACACACATGGAATCGAACCAGCAACCTCTTGGTGCACAGGGTGACCCTCACCCAACGGCGCCCAAGGCTGGGCCTGAGGCTTCCTTTCAGGCGCGGGTCTGAGGGGCTGGGAGCTCCGGGCCCAGAGCAGCGTCCAGCGGGATGCCATCTCTCCCTCCCCATCGGCTCACTCTCACTCTCCTCCCGCTCACTCGCTCACTTGCTGGTTCCGTTTTGTTCTGCCCTTTCCTGAGGATTGGGAAGTCACACACATGGCCGAACAGTAAACAGGCAAACACAACGTGAAGTAAAAATTGGGCTGCGAAAGGTTCTATCCCTACTCCGAGCAGCCCTGGGCCTTTACAGTAGAAGAGAACCGGAGCGTTCTGGTTGAAGCAGCAGCGCACATGTCTCTTTCCCGTCTCCCAGGAGTCCCCTGCAGTGACACAGAGGGCCTTCCACAGGCTGAACGTGACCAAGGAAAACCAGGACACGGTGTTTGGAAAACCAGGAGTGGGTGGAGAAGTGTCACCACCCATATGATGGGCGGCCCGCAGCGCAGCGCCTGCCCGGGGCCTGGGCACACCAAGGTCTGCTCACCGAGGGCAGGGCGTCTGGACACAGAGCTGCCAGCCTCAGGTTCTGCCCCTCTCCAGGCAATAAGGTGGGGATCAGAGGCTGGTTACCCCCAAACACTCCACAACCGGGAAGGAGTAGAATTAGGGAAAGCTCACCGGAGGATGGTGGACGCCTCGGCCAGGGCTCCAGCAGCAAATGCACTGACATGGGACAGATACAGAGATGACCTGCCTGCTCGCTGCGCAAGGGTGAAATGTTCCATATTTTTAAATGCAAATTTATGAAATGTTCCATAATTTAAAAAAACAACAACAACAAAGAACCTGGATGGTGTGGCTCAGTGGTTGAGCCTAGACCTGTGAGCCAGGAGGTCACAGTTCGATTCCCAGTCAGGGCATATGCCCGGGTTGCAGGCTCAGTCCCCAGTGTGGGGCATGCAGGAGGCAGCTGATCCATGATTCTCTCTCATCACTGATGTTTCTCTCTCTCCCTCTCCCTTCCTCTCTGAAATCAATAAAAATATTTTTTTAAAAAGGGGGAGATTGGATCACAGCCTTCGGGAATGAGCATCCGTGAAATGTCACTTAATAGGCTCGCATTTATAGTGTCTACAAATCATGTAAAAATATTTAAGGTAAAACAAGGTGCCAACCAGAAACTAAAGCTTGAGAAATCTGCAAACAAAGTCTACAGGTAACAGGACAGAAGATGCATGAGGCCTGGGCCGTGGGAGCAATCTCAGCTTTGAAGCAACAGGAGACTCACAACGGGATAAACAAACGCACACGAATATAAAATATTCACAACCTGCAGAAGGAAACAAAAAACAACAAACTAAAGAGCAAGCAAAGCAGAGAGGCTTTTAATATTACAGTTGGGAGACAATCATATCTTTTCAAGTTAATGGTGCATTTTAATGGTTCTTTATGCTAACATCCCATTAGCTATCTGGAAAAAGATTAAAATATTTCACACAAAAACCTCCATAGAGGTTTAAAAATAGTAAACAAATCATGAGAAAATATGACCCTAAATTATAACCAAAAAATGCAAATTAGAGCCAGGGCGGAGTGCCTTTCCCTGACTGAATAGCGAAAAGTACAGCCTAAAAATGGCCTCCCCCCTCCCC
>NW_006291488.1:29169-30028 GCF_000327345.1 Myotis davidii | reverse complement strand
GGGGGAGGGAAAGGGAGGGGGAAAGAGGCAGAAGAAGAGGGAGAGGGAGAGGGACTTAGGAAGTCGGCTTAGGAAGGCGTCTAAGGCAGCTCTCAGAACTCATCTCCTGTGTGGGGGGGGCGGAGGTTGGGGCGGGCAAGAAGAGAGAAAGCAGAGAACTCACCTACTTAACACGCACCACCCATCTGTAATACTCTCCACAATAAAAAAAAATGTGTTTAAAAGGAAAAAGCGCTTCTCTCACTTGGGACTGTTTCTGCCGCTGGCATACACCTCACCCCAAGCAGTCGAAAGGGGGCATCACTCCACCCTGGCATTCGGTCCTCAGCAGACAGGGCGCCCATAAGTTCACATGGCTGGTCACTCACAGCAGAAGCCCAACAGCAGGTGTCCGTCCCCGTGTCCTCAGTCCCAGGGCGGCCCTGAGCCGGAGGGTCCAGATGCCACGCAGCAGGGGTCGTGGGTCACTCGGCGGCTAAGGGCGATGTGAAGGGCAGCCACGTGGCTCTCGGGCCTGCCCTGTGCCCAGAGGGGCAGAAAGAGGGGGCCCTGTGCTTGCTGAGCGGCGGGCACCGGGCACCAGGGAGGGTGCCTCTTTAGGAGAGGAAGGGAGATGGGCAGCTGCCTGTGACAGCCGCTCACAGGGGCCCTCCCGCGGGACGGACCTGTGTGGGGGCACCAGGGCACCCAGCGGAACTGGCCCCTTTGCTCCGCCCGTCTGCCTGGTGCCCGCTCTCTCCTCCCTGAACCCTGTCCTCCTGCTGGTCCCTGCGCAGCTTCTCCATCTCGCCCAGGACTTCTGGGTCTGACCTGGTGCCGAGGGTGAGGGCTCCAAGACGGCCCTGAGGCCTGTGCAGGG
>NW_006291488.1:21635-27382 GCF_000327345.1 Myotis davidii | reverse complement strand
ATTAAATTTATTCCCCAGTAGGGGGCGTGCAGGAGGCAGCCGGTCAATGATTCTCTCTCATCACTGATGTAACTCTTTCTCCCTCTCCCTTCATTTCTGAAATCAATAAAATATATTTTTAAAAAATAATAATAATAAAGTCTCCTGGCCGATGTGGCTGTTGATTGAGCATCGTCCCCTGCACCAAGAAGTCACCGGTTCCACTCCCAGTCAGGCTCATGCCCAGGTTGCGGGCTCCATCCCCAGTAGGGGGCATGCAGGAGGCAGCTGATGGATGTTTCTCTCTCCCCTGTCCCTTTCTCTCTAAAATAAATTTTAAAAAATATTTTAAAAAAAAATAATCAAATCTTTTTTAAAAAAACCACTTCAGGTTTCAGAATTTGACCTAGTCCTTAAGTTTTTATATAGCCTTTTCATTAATTCCACTTCCTCAGTAAACTATGATTGTTTCTTAATTTCCTCTTTGGCCCAAGAGCTGCTTGGGAATTTTTTGTTTCTTTTGCATCAGAAATAAGAATCCATGAATCAGTCACCTCTCCTTCTAACAGCTCTTCTTTCCCACCTTCTGAACCATGAAAGAAAAGCCGTCACCCAGTCCGCTTATCCATCCTCAGAAGCAGGAAAACCCTCCCTCTGCGAGCCTCACACCACTTCTTCCTTCCCACTGAGATGCTGCTGAAACGCCCGGGCGGACAGTAGGGCCAATGCCGCATAGGAGGTATTTTATGACCCGCACCCCCTCCGTGATGGCAGCTTCACGCTGCTTTGCCCGCCTCACAGTCCGTCAATTCACCTCGCGAAGGGAACAGACACTTCAGGACACTGATTCACACCCAGTTTATCAAATTCAAACTAATCCACTCAGGCATCAGGAGTGGGCCTCAGAGCCAAAGATACTTTCACATTTCTCTATTGTGTCCCACTTCGCCTTGTTAAATTCAGCAAAATGCGTTGAGGAAACGGGCAGAAACAGTGAATGCATTTTAACCCGTCCCAGCTGCGGACTTGAGCTGATACATGTGCACCCCTCTTTGGACAGTGAGCTGCAAGTTCAAGTTTGAAGTGGTCTCTGGGATTCATGGGATTCCGAAGTGTTTCTAGAACTTGCATCTTTTTTATAGGGTGTGGGCCCAAAATAATTGCAGGCACACATTATGTGTAACTGTGTGCTACCGGGTTTCTTTGCAATATTCAAAAAAATGGCAAGGTCGTGTTTTCAGCTTTTAATAGATGCTTGCTGGTGGGGGCATAGCTGGAGAACTCTGGGACACCTGGTGTGGCGATGCCATTTGAAACTCCAGGACAAAACCTTGGAGACGTGAAGGGATGGAAGTGCTGAAGGAATCACCGAATCCCAGAACTGCTGGAAACGTAAGCGCCTCCAAACGGTGCGGGACAGAGAGAAAGAATCTAGCCCAGCCGTGGGCGGTGGGGGCTTAGGCCTGGTTACTCAGAAAGCTGTGAAGAAAACCAGCCGCCCTCACCTGAGAAGACTGTTTTGGCTCGTTTTATACTTTTGATATGTCACTGGCATTAGGGGTTTTTTCTGAAAATTTTTCTGAAAATGACATGTTAAATAAAAGCCAATTCTATAAAAATCTATTGCTTTGTCTAAGGAACTTGGAGCCGTTCCTCTAAATTCTGAGTCTATAACTGGGCGCTCAGGTCCTAGGTTACACAGATCAGCGGTTGCGGACCACTGGTGGTCCATGAGGTCCGAAAGGTTGGCGACCGCTGACATTGATAGCAAAGGCCAACTGAACCTAAGAGTGCATCCCCTCCTGCAGAGAAACAGCTGCCCGAGTCAGGATACTCGACCTGTGGCCTCAAACGCAAACATCCGTGTGTGACTGGTGCTGGGAAACCCCTTTCTCCAACTCGTGGTGCGCGGTGTGAGGAAGGGGCGTGAACAGAGGGCCTGCACAGGGGACGGGAGTCTGACTGACCTGTCTGAGAGTGTGGCTCTTCCTCACCAACCCCGTCTAAATGCTAGTTACTACCACTCAAAAGAGCCTTCTGGGAGGAAATGTGGGAAACCAGAAGATGAATTCTAAAATAGCCAGGAAGAAGAACTAAAGGAAAATCTATTTTTAATGTCTGAGTCCAGCTATTTTACTTTAAAACTTCAATTCCTGGGGGAGGAAGGACTGCCTGGCATCTTATACCCCTTACAACTGATAGCAGACTTCAGATTCTTAACACATTTCAACAATTTGTAAATATCTGTGATAGAAAACAGACAAGTTTATTTATATTGAAATTACTTTAATTTAGAAACGAAAACATCTTGGGAAAAAAAAGAAAGAACACAAAACATGCCGACAATTCTTTTTACTCCATGAGCTTCTCAAATCGCACTGTCCACCGATCCCCACGATGAACCCCTCGTCCACAGGCCTTCAGCCACCACTGCGAGAGAGAAAAAGGGTCAGCTCTGTGTGTTCTCAGCTTTTAACAACAATAACGACCTGAAAGGCAGCATGCTGTGATGTGATGGCACCAAAACCAGTTCACTGAGAGCCACACACATCTACAGGGCCCAAGACCGCATAACAGAGAAGAAACTGAGCTCTAAAGTCTTGGACTGAAGACGTCCTGAGAGATAAAGTGGCTGCCGGGACAGACGGATCTCACAGACTCAGAGTCCTCACTTGGGAAATGTCTTTCTGAACAAGACAGAAAGCATGAGCTGCCTATCGGGGTGGCCGCGGAGAAGTGTCCAGTTTGATGGATAACACGCTGGCTGCAAATAGAGCTCAGACTACCATGGTTCTCAACCACGCAGCTTCCCAGGCACCCACACCCCTGGCTTAATCGTCTGAAAACAAAGCCACTTCCCACTATCAGGTGCCTAATAAATACCAGCAGATCCCAGCAGCGTTAAAAAGTCAAGAGACATATCTGCGCATTGATGAAATAGCAAACTGTCAACTCAAATGGTTTCAATTTTCATTCTATTCTAGATATTGTCGATTTCAAAAAGTTTACTTACACAATGATGTTATTAATAGGGATATGGATCAATTTCACAAAAAAGCCAATGAAACCCATTATAGCAAATCCGATTGCTGTCGCCATGGCAATCTTCTGGAATTCTGGATTAAAAACACAAAATTCATCATTTTCACAGTATCACTGCAAGTATGGGGAGGGGAAACTAGCAGTAACATAAACTTACTGGTGAACATTTCTCCTGATAATAAATATATAATTTTAAATAAAGTATGACACTATTTCTTAACAGTAAGTAAACTGACAATGTTTTAAGTAAGAAATAAAGGCTATGCCACTAGTGAATCCATCAACAAGCAGTGAAATATTTTATCTTCTCAGCAAATGACCAGGATGCCAGAAAGAAATAAAATGTGGATAGAAGAAATAGAGTATTTGCCTTTAAAAACTTCTAACATTGCTAAAAATAGATTATAAAAGCACAAAACATGACTTTTCATAAAATATAGGCCCACTGGATTTAATACACAAGGATGAAAATCAGATTGGGTTGAGCACAATTTTCTGTAAAGGTTTCAGACCCCAGTACTGTTTCCATTTCACGTTATTTCCTCGGGGAAGCTGTCCAGATTCTTCTACTTCTTTTCCATACCCTTCCGACAGCAGTAATTAGAAACTGAACTGCATTTGTTTGCTTAGGACTACCTTCCCTGAAAAGGTCTATGCTCCCTAAGAGCAAGGACTGTTCTCTATTATACAGTGTTGTCTAGTTTACTATACATATCACATAATATATTACATGCTCTATTGTAATCCAGCGCCTAGCACGGGCAGCAGTCGAGAAATGAATACAAGTAGACAAACTCTGGTGCACCTTTTAGCACATGAACCATAATAAATAAGAAATTAAACTTCCTAGGTTGGTAACTCTGTTGTTGGTTCCCGTTAGGGTTCTGTTTGGGGAAAGGAGGGGGCAGTACTGAGCATGAGGACTCCCAGGAGACTGTCTAGAGTGAAAATATAGAAGACACTAAAAACTCTGAAGTCATTAAATATGATTAAGGCAAACATAACATGAAAATAAGGCTATAATAAATACTCTTACACCATTTGAAAATACATAAACAGAATCATGTATAAAGTGTACAAAATATAGGAAGTGACTGTTAAAATATAAAGCAAAATAAATAAAAATGTGGGTTAAAAGACAGTACCTCAGTGGCTATTGAGGACAAGAGTAAGCAAGTAAAAGGCTTAGAAAATGCAGGGATTGACCTTTTCCTCTCACTTTCGAGCTTTACCTTTTCTGTCGGGTTTGGTGCATCTCTTGACCAGCCGGATGGAATCCTTCACAAACTGCCGACTTGGCTCCACGAACTGCATGACCTGGTCCATGGTGCTTGTTTAGACTAACGGGAGAAGAGACAGTCACGCATGGTGGTCACGCGGCCAGGCCTTGTGATACCAACGTGCAAAGGAGGCCGCCAGAAAGGCATGCCTGACGGGTCAGTCCCATCTCACAGAATAAACACAAGGAAAGAGAGAAGAGAGGAGAGGCTGGAGCCTAAACTGACGCTGTTTTTGTAAATCCCAGCAAAGCATCGGGGCCTCGGCTTGGCCCGTGACTGATTATCGTCACTGACAAAGGATGCGCAGGGCCATCGCCATCACGTCCTCACGCACGCACTCCGCGGGCCGCCGCTGTCCCTATAAGGAGCCAACGGGGTTGGGAAACAGGTGCTTCCTATTTCATTGTGAACCCCCCGAAGCCCGTCTCCCGCAGTAACCGCCAGCGATGGCTCTGCAGGAGCCAGACCAAGGCCGACGTGGACTGCACTGACCGCTCCGAGCCTGGCACCCAACACGCCTGCGTGGGAGAGACCTGCCCAAGTGCCAGCACCAGGGGACCAGGAGGCTGTGAGCCAGCCCTGGGTGTGGACACGGCTCGGGGGAAACGGGGCGCGATCCTCACGTCTAACCTCAGCTCTGCGAGCGAGACCAGCCCACCCCCTGCGCTCCCCTCCCCTCCAGGCGTCGGTGAGCGACGGACAGACCCCCATACACTTCCGAGCCCACAGGGAGAGGCACTGTCGGGCCAGGCGGCCGTTCACACCGGCTATGACCGCTTCCTCGCTGGGGGTGGGCAGGCAGGCAACAGACTCCAAACGTTTAAAACAGACAGGTAACTAGGGGTTCTCACACGCCTCTGGGCCGAGAATGTTGGGTCCCTCCCAACTGGTGGCAACGCCTGTTTTCTCAGTATTTCACTCAGTGTTTCAAACCCAGGGGCTGAAACTTTACAGCTGCTGCCACGCAAGGACCCTTTCCTGGGGGTGAGGGGTGGGGTGGGGGCTGCAGGAACCCTCTGTGACCTGTTCATTAGACTGACAACCCCCCACATCACCGGCGCCTGTCAGGGCCGCCTAAATACGGCTCTCCCGAGGGCAGGCACATCCCAGGGGACCCACATCCGAGGGGGCTCACATCCGAGGGGGGACCTACATCCCAGGGGACTCACATCCGAGGGGACGACACATCGAGGGGACTCACATCCCAGGGGGCCCAAATCCGAGGGGACTCACATCCCAGGGGACTCACATCCGAGAGGGGCTCACATCCGAGGGAGACTCACATCCCAGGGAACTCACATCCCAGGGGACCCACATCCGAGGGAACCGGGACTCACACCCCAGAGCCACCCCCAGGAGGCCCGCAGGCCGTCACCTGACCACTGCCCAGAAGCGCCCGGAACCGCACACACAGGACTCACACGCAGGGCCCGGGGACGCGTTTTC
>NW_006291488.1:18651-20858 GCF_000327345.1 Myotis davidii | reverse complement strand
GTAAAATGCTAAGAAAGAAAGGCTGCATGGGAGGGGGAAGGAGGGAGAGGTGGCTGCAGGGTCTGTGGTCCGTCTGCCCCCTTCCAGGATCTTTGATAGATTCTCCCTTCCCGCAACTGGTGGGCGGAGTATGACGTAACCTGCAGCCCAGAAATACCTGAGTGACTGACCGTGTACCTTACATGGACTATACATTGGCCCACCAATCCACACCTGCCAAATACCCTAAGCCCTTGTCCTATATAGACAGTGCAGTAAGCCACCAATCAGTGTGCACCGAGTACACTAAGCCCCCCACCCCTTCCCATTCCGCCCCTCAAAAGGCGTACCCACCCCTGCACATGCTGCTGTCCTCCCCTTGTGAGGCAGCCCGGCAGGTGCGTCTCCTCTAATAAAGCCTGTAATCCTGGTTTTTAGGCCTCCATCTGATCTTTCACACAGAACTCCCAGAAAAAGGGGACGGTTGCAGACTGGCTGAAACCTCTCCCGGTGCAAGAACTCCCAGAAAAAGGGGATGGTTGGAGACTGGCTGAAACCTCTCCCGCTGTGCCGACTCAGCCTGGAGACCGCGCTATCTTCAGTGGCTGTTACCAGCATCCAGAGATCGGCTCTAACCTGGAAACAGGGGATCTCTGAAAGGGCAAGGGCTACGCCCTCCATCTTGCCCCAAATCCTCCATTTTGGGGCAGAGCCGTGTGCTCGACAAGGCTTCTTCCCGGAAGCCCAAGCCTCTGCTAGCCACACCCAGGATTTCTCTAAACTAACCAATGACAATCAAGGGAAGTATTCTGTGTAACGAGACACCGACTTGCGCCTGGCCAATCGGCAGGCCCACAGTCCCCTTCCTCCCCTTACTCCACCCCTCTATAAAACTCCTCTTCCGCATCCGGCTACCCCTCTCTGCCACCTGCTGCTGTGTCAGTAAGGAGGGTAGGGGAGCCAGCCCCAGGTTTGTAATAATAAAGACTCTCTGTTTTTGCATCAGACTCGGCTGCGTCCTGAAATCTGGGCATAACAATCTCAAGCAGCGCAACTGACTGCGTGAACTCAGACGGGCACTGCTTCTTCTCACGGAAAGGTGAGACTTCCCCTAAAGGTGTGGTTTGCCATTCAGGTTGGAGAGAGGACCGTGCGCGCGGGGTGAAATCTGTGCCCCACAGAGTCCGTGACCTTCGGGACCAGCGTGACCTGCGAGTGAGGAAGGGGCCCCAAGTTTGCCATTCAGGTTGGAGAGAGGACCGCGCGCGGGGTGAAATCTGTGCCCCACAGAGTCCGTGACCTTTGGGACCAGCGTGACCCGTGAGTGGGGAAGGGGCCCCACAGGGCTGCTGGCAGAAGGGAAGGCTAAAAATAAGCCCATAGCGAGACTGGATGCAAAAAAAACAGTCCCGGATTTTGCCAGTTGGCTGGCTGCTTGGTGCCAGGGGCGAGTGGGCGGGCGGGCGAGACTGTGCGCAGACCTGGAAGGTGGAGACATGCGAATCCACACAATAGGCTCTTGTTGTTACAGTTCCCCTTAGATCCGGGCATTTGATTGTTAAATCCAGTGCATGGGATGCCCCAGTTGCGGTCATTCGCAGAGCCTGTAGGGGCAAGTTCTTTTGGGGGAGCCTGGGAAACAAAGCGGGGGGAGTAACAATTATCCAGTTCTGGGTGGTGGACTTTCCTAAACCAGTTTCAAGTACAATAGAGAAAATAAACCCTACTGATAGAGAGGACTGATAGCCTCGGAGGTCGATCCAGACCAGCCGTGGGCAAACTACGGCCCGCGGTGCTGGGGTCCAGCCCCAGCAGGTCCAGGGGTTCCCCAAGGTGTGGACGGAGTCGGCGAAGAACAAAGGACACGGAGTCAGTGTTCAGGTGATCATCATAGCCAGGTTCTTCCCTTTATTGTCATCTAGCATCTGTATTTATACTATTTGGTCCCAATCCTATCCATTCTATACAAAAGGCCAGGGGGCTTCCCATCTCCATTCAAAGATTACTCTATTGTTACACTAAGCTACAAGGAAGTAACTGAAGGAGGTCACTCCAAAGATCAAAGCAACCAACCACCTCTCAGACACTCAGTTAAGGGGTTTATTAATAAAAATCCTCACCTAGGGAAACAACCTTTCTCGGGGAGGCGGTCCTGTTTAAAACACATAGCGCTAAGAGGGGGAGCAAACATATGCCATATATGCCAGATCCCTTGCAACATATGCTGT
>NW_006291488.1:17574-18243 GCF_000327345.1 Myotis davidii | reverse complement strand
CTCCCAGTGCAGCCAGAGAGGTTCTCTGAGCTCTGGGATACATGAGGGGGCTGGGATTAGCTCAGAAGCTAATATATGGCTCAAGATTATGTTTCTGGAGACCCCTGAGAATTGGGGGAATTTGGGCCTAGTGAATACAGATTGCATGACAGTACCATCATATATATAGCCAGTGAGCGTGCAGAGTTAATAGTTAACTTTCGCAAGCTAGTTAAATTAAATTGAAGGTGAAGTTAACCAATGATTCTCTTGGAGTTTTCTTTATTATTTTAATCAAAAAATTGTAATATATAGTTTAAAAGTAGGAATTCAAAATCATATTATTCTTGCCCAGCTGGTGTAGCTCATTGGTTGAGCGTCAACCCATGAACCAGGAGGTTGCTATTCAATTCTCGGTCAGGGTATATGCCTGGGTTGTGGGCTTGGTCTCCAGTGTGGGGTATGTAGAGGGCAGCCAATGAATGATTTTCTGTCATCATTGATTTTTCTCTCTCTCTCTCTTCCTCTCTAAAATCAATAAAAAATACGTTTTTAAAAATTGTATTATTCTTGAGATGACCTAGCATTTATTGCTAATAGCAGAATATTGTTTTGGACTTGAAGATAAATCAACAGGTTAGTATTGTCTCTAGAGAATGACTTCATTTGTGTACTCATATTCTAGGCAAG
>NW_006291488.1:7448-12035 GCF_000327345.1 Myotis davidii | reverse complement strand
TTCTGTTTGCTTGTTTTTCCTTCCGTATTTGGGGTGTGTTTCTAAGTATATAGAATTATGTTCTCAGGAAGCCCACATTTTGGAGACTGATAGTGGTCATGACCTTGTACATTGGCCTATGTTTAGACATTGAGTCTCTTGTGGAGAGGTCCTTTAAAGGGTTTGTAAGCATCGAATGTCCAGTGCTTTGGGACCTGATGACTGGTTTTTTCTTTAAGTTTGAAGTACTCAAGATAAAGTCCTTATTCCTCAATCAAGGATTATTTTAAATAACTTTTTTCCCTGCCATTATAGATGGGCCCCTGCCCCTGCCAGTGAATCGCATGCAGGTTTCTCACGGTATTTAACTATTGCTGTGAATCATATTTCTGTTTACCATTCAACAGCCACCAAGTGCATTGTTTCTCTTTTCCTCTTTATTTCCTTACAGCGCTTCTTTTTCCTTACATTTCTTATTGTTGATGAGCAGAATTCATCTCCAAGCCAGCATGAATATCAGTTGTGTTTGGATTCAGGAGAGGCCATTACTTTTAGGAACAGTCTCACCAAACACTGTAGGTGGGGGAAGGAAACGTTTCTGAATGTGTGAAAGGAGAGCATCAGGCCAGGCCAGGTCAGGACGAGCAGTGTGGTAGGCGAGGCGGAGAAAGTGCAGTGGCTGCTCCGGGCCCTGTGAGTGTAGGTGGTCCAGCCCAGCCAGCGGGATTCCCACTCAGAGAGTCTGCATCAGGCTGGGGTGCTGGCAGCTGGTCTCAACCACTTTTAAAGGTTCTTTGTCAGGTTGAAATTCACTAGTTTTTGCTTGGTTGAAGCCATCGTTTTAGGTTGGGAGTTTGGGGATGAGGGACATTTCAAACCTTTTACTAATTGAGACTTGAACAGTAAGGTGTTTTTACAGGTTGTGAACTAAGGTGGCGACATTACCCAAGATTCTAAAGCAAGGCTTGGCTCTGCTGTTAGTAAAGTAATTTGGGAGGGGAGAAAAGGTCAGTTTTTAAGTTTGCAGTAATCTTATTGCATGTTGAAAAAGACATGGTAGGTAAACTGATAATATAAAGGAAAGACTTTACAGAGGATTGTAGGAAATTACAAAGAAGGAGAGGCTGTGGTCTGGAGACACTTAGCAGCTAGTGAAGTGTCTTTCGTGGTGTAACATTTCTGCGAACGATGGGCAGCCCCAGACAGCAAAGGTACTGCGAGAATGGGATTTTTCTCGTCTGTAGAGAGAAGGCTGAGAGCTTGCCATTTTTGGATGCTTTCTAAACACTTAACTTGTTTGCAAAATTAAAACCAAATTTTGAGTGTTATCCCAGACTCTAACAATAAATATAAACCCAGCTGAAGAGCTAGGAGGCCGGGGCGGGAGGGGGGAGGGGGCGGAGATGAGAATGGGTTTCCTGCAGGAGAGAAAACGGAAGCCACATGCTCCAGCAGGTGTTAGTGAGAGGTTGGCTCAGATTGGTGCCCTGGCCTTAGTTAACACCTCTTCCATAGTTGGTGGGAACATCTTCCCGATGTAGCCTTGTCTCCTTAGTCACTTTGATGCTTTTTGATCGGGGTCCTGCCATACTGATCAGTGCTTCCTCAGCCTTATTTTTTTGTGGTTTACCTGACTTTCTACCCTCATCTCCTCATTTTGTCCTGCCCCTCCGATCCCCACCATACCACCCTCACCAGCATTGATGCCATTTTTCCTGGATATGAAAATTCTGTTACTTGATCATCTGCTTAGCTGGGTGATTTCCTTTCAGTTGTGTGTATTGTGTATGTGTCCATGTGATTTTGCTTAGAGTTTATTTGGCAAGTTGTAATTCTGTTTCCCTGTGGCTGCTTTTCCTGATGAACTATTGTGGGTGCATTTACAGGGATGGATTCATTTACCCCGATGTCCTTGGGGAATGGACAGTTGCCACCAGCTCCCCTGGGACCATGCGCAGCATCCCCTATGAACCACTCTGTCCCAGTGGACAGCATGGGCTCCATTCCAGGGATAAGTCCTGCTTGCCTTAACTGTCCTGAGACGGCCTTGCCCAAATAACGAAAATTCTCTAAGCAGTAAAATTGTAGATTGTCTAGAATCCTATGGTACCTCTTCCTTTGGATTTGGATTATGCTTTATTTCTTTCATATCTCTCTCTCTCTCTCTCTCTCTCTCCCTCTCTCCCTCTCTCTCCCTCTCCCTCTCCCTCTCTCACTCTTGCTCTCTTTCTTTCTCTTTCTTTCTGGTCTTCATTACTGTAGTGAAAATTATTTGACCATTATTTTATTTGAATGCCAATCTCATAGGGAATTATGACTCTTTGAGAAGATGGAGTTCTGTAGATGGAATAGACAGCCTCAGTTGTGTGGCCAAGAGGGACTTGTCAGTGTCTGTTGACTCCTAGGCTGACTCTCCCGCGGCTGCTTTCTAAATGCTTCATAGAACTCAGAAAAACATATCTCGAACTTTAAATTAGAGCATGCTGTTTGTGGGGAGCTGAGATAGGGTTAAGCCTCGGACTGACCTGTGGGCAAAGTCACAAACAAGTCCAAGCTTAGAGGGCACAGTCCTCTTAGCATAATTAGGCCTGACCTTATGAGGCTCCCTAGATCTTACCTGGGAAGCTCATGGGCTGAGGGAAGTGCAGGAAGTGGCCAAAACAAGTGAAACTCACAAGAACTGTGTAACTATGGAAACCACTACCTGTTTACCTCTCACTATAAAATAAAGGCTCAGCTTGCCTCCGGGATCTTTCTCTGTGGCCTCAGCCAGGCACAGGACGGTCCACAGAGACGAGAGTGAGCTAGAGAGCTCCGAACGCTGTCTCCGTGTGAAACATTCTTCTCCGACTCCGTCCACACCTTTGGGAACCCCTGGGCCCCGGGGCTGGACCCCGGCAGCTATTGACTACCTCTCACTATAAAATAAAGGCTCAGCTTGCCTCCGGGATCTTTCTCTGTGGCCTCAGCCAGGCACAGGACGGTCCACAGAGACGAGAGTGAGCTAGAGAGCTCCGAACGCTGTCTCCGTGTGAAACATTCTTCTCCGACTCCGTCCACACCTTTGGGAACCCCTGGGCCCCGGGGCTGGACCCCGGCAGCTATTGACTTCTATCTAGAGGACAATCTGAAGCCCACTCATTAGAGACGTTGCATGAGAAAGCTGGCAAAGTGCCTCGGAGCTGTAAGGTCTTAATGCTGTTTCTTTTTCCAAGAGGGAGGGAGGATTTGAAGATTTCTGTCTCTTCAACTTTATCTTGAGTACTTTGGCTTTCGTCCTCTGAATTCTCAGTGATGCTTGTTGTCTTTTAGATGGCCATTTCTCCTTCCCGAATGCCTCAGCCTCCTGTTATGGGTTAGCTCAACATGCCAACAACATGATGGCCCAGGCGCCCACACAGAACCAGTTCCTGCCTCAGAACCAGTTCCCTTCATCCAGTGGGGCAATGAGTGTGAACAATGTAGGCATGGGGCAGCCAGCGGCCCAGACAGGCGTGTCACAGGTACCGTTTGCAGCGAGACCTTTTATCTGCAACACTACAAAGTTTTGTTTTTTTTTTTTAAAGAAAAAACAAACTGCAAAGCGGTTCATTAGCTGTTTCTGGTACTGGCAGGGTAAAAAGTTTACATAAAATTTACGAGCAGGGTCATACCTGGCTGGATTCAATCATAACACATTGCTTTTCTAGCGAGATAGTTAGCAATTTTTCTCTCCCATGGTCCCTGCCCCTCAGCCTACTTAGTAATTCTTTGTCAGGCTCCTGCCCCTAGCACACTCCAAACATGATGAGTGCACATGCCAACAACATGATGGCCCAGGCGCCCACACAGAACCAGTTCCTGCCTCAGAACCAGTTCCCTTCATCCAGTGGGGCAATGAGTGTGAACAATGTAGGCATGGGGCAGCCAGCGGCCCAGACAGGCGTGTCACAGGTACCGTTTGCCTTCGGGCCACCTACATTGATACAGCCCCAGCTTCCTACTGACCTGAGTATGTCTTTTTTCGTGGAAATTAGAATTCTAGACTACACTTTTGATTTTTATCTTTTAGCATCTCGATATTGTCCTTATTTTATCCTGTCATTTTTACTGTGTTTGGAATAACTCTTAACATCTTGGGGTGAAGAACTTCATGTAAAACTAGAGTGGGTTGTGGTTTTTTGGTTTGTGTGCTTTTGCATTTTGATTTTTGTTGTTGTTGTCTTTTTCTTGGTTTTTACTTGTGTCTTTAAAATTCTAAGTTTCATATGCAAATCTGAGAGACACTGAATTTTAAAGAGCGAGTAAGGAAGGGTCCCATGAGTTCACTGCTAATGACTTTTGGTTTGTGTATTTTGTTACCTGTCCCTGAACTATCCAACTGAAGTCAGGCTAACTGGGTCAGTTGAGTAGTTATCCTTTTATTCAGTGTGTTTTTACTTATTCAGTCTAAAGCTGAAGAGAACTATTTTCCATTCATTTTACTGCCTTTTAAAATATATGTATATTTTTTATTAAATTCAGGGAGGAAGGGGAGAGGGAGAGAGAGGTAGAAACATCAGTGATGAGAGAGAATCACTGATTGGCTGCCTCGTGCGTGCCCCACCTGGGGACCGGGCCTGCAACCTG
>NW_006291488.1:0-608 GCF_000327345.1 Myotis davidii | reverse complement strand
AGTTGCTGAAGGTATGACTGAAAGAAAGGATATTAGAGTAGAAATACTTAATGGAAGGTCTGAGGCATGGTTATGCATTTTTGAAAAACATAGAAAGAAGGTTTGAAGGCTAATTTGAAAGTGTGAAATATGTGAATGTTGTGTTTGTGATGAGAAGAAAAGAGAAATGTTGAAAGAAAGAAAGAAGTTCTAAATAAACTATTTACAAGAATTGTAACAGGGCCATTTTACTCTGAGCAAGACAGTGAGGTTTCAGTCTCCAAGCCGGGCAGGACCAGGTTGCTGGGTACTTCTTAAGCTAAACCAGAATATTCAGAAAAACAGCAAGGATTGAGGTTCAGTAAAAATAAGAAGTTAAGCCAGCGCAGTGTCTTACTTCTTATCCAACCATCCAGGTCCCCGACTTCCACTGCTCCTTTCCTTCCTATTCTCTTTTCCCTTGGATACAGCCCATTCTAACATTCCTCCCACTTTCACTGCAATACCTTCCTCTCTCAGGCTCACCAAATGCCTCCACCATCCCCTAAGAAGACTCGGCGGCACCATCCAGGACCCAATGACTCCTCACTCCTCAGAGGCTCTTACCTGGCAAGGGACCCTCCGACTTT
>NW_006291487.1:2415-2664 GCF_000327345.1 Myotis davidii | reverse complement strand
CCTGTGGACATAGGGCTTTCCGTTTAGAAATAATAAGAGGCAGCTGGGAGGCAGGAGCGTGTGCGGGTGGCAACCCAGGTTCACAGGACAGGGAGGCACAGAGACACGGGCATTGAGCCTGAGCCTGGTGCCGCCTGCCCTGCAGAGCATGAGAAGGCAGGCTGAGTCCTTCCAGTGTCTCCCTCAGCTCTGTGCTTTCCCAGGAATAACATGGAGGTGTCAGAAGAGTTCTATGGTTTCCCCTTTGCC
>NW_006291487.1:0-626 GCF_000327345.1 Myotis davidii | reverse complement strand
TGGGATATTCTCAAAGACAAGCCCGCTGCCTACAGGAAGGGCTCCTGATTGCAGCCTGGGGAGGACAGGGTGCTGGGCGTTGTTCTCACCAGACCTTCCCTTGCAGTGCTCTGCCTGGGCCAGACGATCCACATGCAGCCGTGTGAGTCCGCATTCTTAAATTGAGTTTTTCATACAAGTTTCATTTTCAGGCAAAATATTGATTTTCCTCAGAGTCCTCTCCAGGTATATCTTCAACTGGAATGAGCCCCCAGCCTCTCTCTTTGTCTGGATGTGTCTGTTCTCACGCCCTCTGGCTAAGTTCCCTTCAGAAACCAGCCTTTCTTTCACTTTCACAAACACCTTGTTCTGTCTCTACCATGACCACCTCCCACCCTGAGGCTCATGTACCTCTGCTTGGCTCATTCATATTTGGCCTGTGGTTTCAGCTCAGGGCCTAGCCTGTGACTCTGAGAGGTCATCTCTGCCCCCCTCGCGCTGAGCCCTCCACACTCACCCCTCAGCCTCCCACACTCACACTGAGCCTCCCACATTCACACTGAGCCTCCCACACTCACACTGAGCATCCCACACTCACCCTGAGCCTCCCACATTCACCCTGAGCCTCCCACACTCAGCCCTGAGCC
>NW_006291486.1:485033-493843 GCF_000327345.1 Myotis davidii | reverse complement strand
TTCTTTGCTGAGTTTTTGTTTAGAGGATTTGTCTGATGGTGATAGTGGGGTAGTAAAGTCTCCTACTATGACAGTATTGCTATCAATCTCTCCCTCGATATCCTCCAAAAGTTTTTTATTTTTTTATGTATTTGGGTGCGCCTGTATTGGGTGCATATATGTTCACCAGAGTTATATTTCTTGTTGGATTGCTCCCTTTAGTATTATGAAGTGGTTTTCCTTACCTCTTGTTATGTCCTTCACTTTGAGAACTAATTTTTTCAATATAAGTATTGCTACCCCAGCTTTTTTTTCCCCATTTCCATTTGCCTGAAAATATCTTTTTCCATCTCTTCACCGTCAATCTGTGTGAGTCCTTTTTTCTGAGGTGGGTTTCCTGTAGATAGCATATATATGGGTCATGTTTTCTTATCCACTCAGCTACCCTATGTCTTTTGATTGGGGCATTTAATCCATTAATATTTAAAGTTATTATTGATAGGTACTTGTTTGTCACCATTTTTATTCTTTACGCCAGTGTTCCTTCTTCGTTTCCTGTTTCTTCTTTTTATAGCAGACGCTTTAGCATTTCTTGCATTGCTGGTTTGGTGGTAATAAACTCCCTTAGTCCTTTTCTTTTTCTGTGAAGCTCCTGATATCACCGTCAATTTTGATTGATAGCTTTGCTGGATACAGTATTCTTGGATTCAGCTTCGTGGATTTGTGTGAGTTTTTTCTTCCCTATATCAGGGACGTTTTCTGTCATTATTTCTTCAAACATGTTTTCTATTCCTTGCTCAGTTTCCTCTCCTTCTGGCACCCCTATTATGCACATGTTTTTTCATGTGTTGTCCCAAAGTTCCCTTAGGCTCTCCCCTTATTTCTTAAGTTTTTTTTCTAGATGCTGCTCTGCTTGGGTATTCTTTCCTACCTTGTCTTCCAGCTCACTGATGTGGTACTCCACTTCTCTTAGTCTACTGTTGATGCTTTCTGTTGAGTTCTTTATAGTAGTGATGTCATTTTTCATTTCTTCTTGGTTCTTCTTCATTTTCTCTTGGTTCTTACACATATTGTTGAATTTGTCTTCCATTCTTTTTAGCCACCTTATGACCATTTCTTTGAATTCTTTCTCTGACATATTTCTTGCCTCCTTTTCATTTACTTTCTTTTCTGATGATGACTCCTTTTCTTTCATTTGTGGGCTGTTTCTTTGTCTCCCCATGATCTTTCTTCTCCGGGTGTCTGGTTATGTAGCTCTCTCTCTTCGTCCAGCACTGTGTGCAAATTGTCTCTTCCTCATGTCCTTTTTCCCCTGACACTAAGCAGCCAGCACACTGGTAAAATCTGAGGCTGCCTTTTTGCTCCCAGTACAGCTATGGGCTGGTTTTTAGAGTCCCCTTCTGCCAGCAGCCCCATGGATCCCCCTCCACACTCGCGGATCACTCTGGCCCCAACGACCACAGACTTTGTGGGGCGCAGACTTCCCCCACCCACGTTTCTCTCTCCAACCTGGATGGCAGACCTCACCTTTCCCTAGATGAAATCTGATCTTTCTGTGAGGAGGAGCAGGGCTCGTCTGAGTCCATGTATTTGCGCTGCTTGAGATCCGGTGTTTCTGGGTTCGTAGCTGGTCCCTGGGTGCTGTGGTTGCAGGATCCCTGGATGTATATGCTTCAGATAGCCATTCTCCCCTGCAAGATGGTGCAGTCTCTGGGTGAGAGCCGGTTTCTCCAGGAGAGATTTTGGCAGCAGTGGAGGCTGCCCGGTTAGGGGAGCTTGATCCAGCAGTCTCCAACAGTCCCCTGGAGTATAGCTATCACCCACCCACAAATTTACACTCTACATACACCCACACCCTCTCCTTTTGTTCTCTCACTCACTATCTTGCAGTCTGCCTTCCTGTTGGCAGCCATCTTCTTCCCCCACTCCCCTCAAATGATTATCTTGACAAGTCACTTTGAGTCAGTAACTGAAGTTCAAATCCTGATCTGTAAGATACACATGCTTCAGGGCAGTGTGGAATGTGTCCTTAATATCACACTTTAAGTTTCAAGGAAACATTTCAAAACCCTCTTAACATTTTTAGACATTCTTTAAGTATTTTTTTAAACATTTCTATATTTTACTATAACAATATTATATAGTTGAAAGTAACTACCCCCCTTTTGAAGTGTGTTTATGGCTCACAAATTATTTAACTCTTCAGCTATGTTTTGTCATGAACTGAGAAGGGTCTGAGATGGTACCTGCAAGTTAACAAGTTAGCCTGGCACAGGTTCATGGATGCTGAACAAAGATATGAGCCACCCGTGTCAGAGACGAAAACTATTGCTCATGGCACAACAAGCAGCATACAATTCCTGTTCATGTTGGTTTTCTTGCTCCCTTAGACCCAGGGGTACAGCGTGGAGTCATCCAGGTGGATGATGATCATACAGTGGGTGTGCATCCAAACTAAGGAAGTCTGAGTTTACAGAACTCCAATTTTTCATACGGGCTGCAAATAACACTGCCCAATCTTTAACCTGGAGGCATTATCTTTATTGGACTGGGCAACAAATAAACTACCCTTTGCTCCCAAGGGAGGTACTATATTCCTATATTCTAGAACCAAAGCTGTCAGTGCCCCTGCTTGCAACACGTGCTAAATATATCTTAGCAATACATATTTGAGTTTCTAGGTTTATGTGTTATTTTATGAATGACATTAACTGTCTAATTGCTAAATCTTCACTTCCCAATCAGCTGCAGTGATAGATTTAAGGAGATGTTCTTATCTCTTGACTGCATTCTCATTTTATTTTACCAGAAATATTAAAATTAAAAAAGGAGTACATATAAAAGTTTGTTAGAGGAGATTATATCTACTCTCATTTATTCTTATTATGTTCTGTACCTACTGTTTAAAATACTGCATTTATATTTGGAAAACATAGGTACTGTTTTTCAGTAATTTATGTAACCAAGAGTATACTAATAACCACTCCAGGTATTTATTTAGCTATGGAGTAGTTTGCCTTGCTTGTATAATGGAGAAGGAATGTTAAAGATAACTGTGATATTTTATGCCTGGAAGAAGCAGTAACCATAGCTCAATGGATATTTTGATTCGATGACTGGGGTTGCCAGATGTCTTCGAATCCTTCATTTCCATATACATTTTCCACTTTATCATGTTTTCAGTTTCTTTTCCTTTCATTTTGTTAAAATGTATAAACTCATGTTGATTTTGCATTCAAATAATCAAAAAGCCCAGATGCTGAATATTTTTTTGAGGGGAGTAAAGTTTATGGTATACTTTCATAAGAAAATAGAAAGATAATACATAACAAAATCCTAACAAGGCTTAGATCAAAAGCATAACTTCCAAAGCATGTTTTAGGTTAAGTGCAGGTCAAGTTCAGCTTCCTAATACTAATGATAACAAATAAAACAATATAACCATAACAACTACTATTTATTGAAAGCAAATTATTTTCAAGTTATGTGGCAGGTGCTTTTCTATGTTATTTCTCATCCTCTGCACAGTCTTCCAGCTAGGCATTATCTCCAATTCACAGATCAGAAATTGAGGTTCAGAAGTTAAGGTAACTTGCAATAGGTAACAACTCAGGCCTTTTATGATCCTGTAATTCTCTTTGAATTATCAAATATAGAGATCACCATATTTAAGGTGGCTTTTGAAAACCTAATTTGCTGTGCCTTTACCATTTTTATTCTAAAATATTCAATTGATTTCAGATTCATTTTAGGTAAAGACATAAATTATGCATATAAATGAGATAAAATCTGAATATATATATAATCTTTTTCTCTTACTACCCATATATATTTGTATATGTACAGTGTATGTATATGTATGTATATATATAAAATTTCAGCAACAATTAATGACATGAATTTTTTTTTCTCCCCTGGAAACTTTCTCTAACATACTTTGTTCTCTATGTGATCACTTAAAGCTTTATTCAATCCCTCAACTATAGCACTTAGCACACAATCCTGTAAATTTTTTTTTAAGAATGAGAGGAACATTTTTTTTAGTTTAATAATATGAAAAGATATTTCCATCACCATTTATCCCCTACTATGCCCTCTTCCACCTTCGCCCATCCCTCTCCCACAATCCCCACACTGTTGTTGTCCACTCTATGTCTCTGTATTCTTTATTGCTAGTCCCCACCTTCCACCCCGCCTACTCCCACCCCCAACTCCCACTTCCCTGAGCTGTGTGCCTACTCTCTATCTATGAGTCTGCTTTTTAGGTGACAGCTCTGCCTCTGTAAGTCCCTGGAGGACAGGGACACTTCCTGTTTACCTTTTTATCTGTGGGTATAGCCTAGTGCCTGGAACTTCATTAGTGATTAATACATGTTTTTGAACAAAAGAAAAAAGTGATTAGTTTACTTTGATGGTGTACATTATAGACACTGCCAGGGCCTTAATTTTTTTTCAAGTAATTTATATAAAAGGCTGTTACAACTCACAAATTTTACTTTAAGAGCATTGAAGATCATTGTAAATCTTAAAATAATGAACATATTCTATAGAAATTGCTGACTAACCTAGAAAATAAGCCATGTTATTTTTTCTCTGTAAGCTATTCCTTTCTAGCCATGGCATTATGCTAAAAAGTGTAAAACCAGAAGGCTGGGAGGAAATTTGAGTGGTTATATAATATACTGCCTTATCATTAAACAGCTTGAAACCTAAACCAGATTAGACACAATTCTCTTCTCAAATGCTGCCTAAACAGACAATTCTACAGTTTAGCGTGGTACTACATTCTGTGATTTTATGTCACTGAAAAAATGTTTCTGAATACATAATCTAGATTTTTCCAATTTAGAGTTTAAGCACTGTAGGTTAGGCCAAATATTCTAAAATAGTGTAGAAACTCTTTAGTGCCTTTGTATTAGTTAAGGCTAGCTCATGCTCATTCAACAACAGCCCCTAGGTTTCAGTGGGTTAAAACCACTAAGGTTTATTTCTTACCCAGAGTATATGCCCATCATGGGGCAACCTTTGGATCTTTGTACTGCTTTGTCTGGAACCCAGGCTAAGGAACATCCGCCATCTGGAACATTGCCATGGCAAAGGGTAAAGAAAGGTAGGGGCAAAGCATGCACTGGCTCTTAAAAACTTCCACATACAAGTAACACATGTTTCTTCCTTTGTTTCATTGGCCAAAGCAAGTCATATGGCCACACCTAACTTCAAGTAGACAGGAGTACCATAGCTTCTCATATCATTTTCTCTAGGCTAGCATGAAATGATTTTAGAACAAAGTATATTTTTATCTGACCAGGCACAATGCCTAATTTTAAGAATAAATATTTTTCTAGCATATTTTATTTTATTTTATTTTTGGTCTTGAATATTCTAAGTCATTGAAAAATATAGAGTAATAAAATTTCAGTTTTTCTATTTTCTCAACTTTAGAATCAAATTCTCCATTTCAAGCATCCATGAGTATAGGTCCCCAGTAGATCCATCATTATTCAGAACTATGCCACCACCATGATTTCAAACAATGATCTTCCCATTAACTATAATATTCTGTTATTTATTCATTAAGTACATATTGAGTGCCCAACACTAGGGATACAATAGTGAACAAAGTAGACAGCTTCATGGAAATGTTGTTTTGATATTCTAGAGTTTCACTATAAAGTATCTAAATGTAGATCTCTTTTTATTTGTTCTGTTGGGATGCATTGGACTTATTAAATTTATAGATTCATGTATTTCTATCATTTCTCAGTCATTATCTCTTCAAAATGGACTCTGCCTTATTCTCTCTCTCTCCTAGAACTTATTAGAATTTGTTAAACCTTTTCACACTGTCTTCTAGCTCTCTAAATCTCTATTTTATGTATTCTAGCTTGTGTTCTCCTGGCTTCATTTTAATAATTTTTTTCAGATCTATTTTAAAGTTTACTAGTTATCTCTTTAGCTTCTGTCAAATATGCTATTTAACGTATTTGTAGTTTGTCATTTCAATTATTATTCTTTTTACCTACACATTTTATTTGGTTCTATAAGCTTGTCTTAATTATTCTTTATATTATTTTGTTCCTTGCTCATATTTTTGAACTTGTATATTAGCTCTTCACATATAGTATATGTATACTCATTATTTTATATTCTGTTGTTAGCTTCAATATCTGAAATATTAGAAAGTCTGCTGATACTCAGTGTTGATGCCTTGTTTTCTTTATGATCAGTGATATTTGCATGTGAATCACTTATTTTTCTTTGATTTGTATGTATGCTTGCATTAACAGTCCACGACCACTTGGCTTAAGATTTTTTTTCACCCTCTAAATTAGCAAAACTTATGAAAATAAGCTATTTGTAGTTTTATGCAGTGGTTTTCTCCTATATACAGAATTGTGATACATACATCTTTTAATTCTGTAAATAATGTTATCAAAATAATTTTAATCTTTGTAATCTCAGAAACATTTACTTTAAAATACATTCTAAATATCAAAACTACAAGAATGAGAATGTTTCCTATATATAGGTTTATATAGATTTTTTATAGCTTTATCTAAAGAAGAAAAAGAAAACCATATATTCTTGGTTAAGAGTAAAGTTATCCAAGTATTCAAGAATGAAATAATATTTTATTTTACTTGGGAGAGAAAGAAGAGAAAGAGCTCTTTAGGACTGACTAAAGTGAATGTGGGGGCTGACAAGTTGGAAATCTATAGGGCAAGTCAATAGACTGTAGACTCAGGTAAGAGTTGATGTTGCAATCTTGAGTCCTAATTCCACAGGGTAACTTACTGAAAACTGAGGAAGAGGTTCTATGTTGTAGTCTTGAGGATAATTTCTTCTTTTTCAGGACTTTTCAGTCTTTGTTCTTAAAACCCTCAACTGATTAGATGAGGCCCACCAACAGTATGAAGAGCAATCTGCTTTATTCAGAGTCTACTGGTTTAAATGTTACTAACATCTAAAAAGCATTTTTCACAGTGCCTGTTGCTTGACCAACAACTGGGCACCAGAGCCTAGCCAAGTTGACACATAAAGTTAATCATCACAGATGGCCAGCATCTTGCAAGTTGTTTGACACTATGTGGGTTTTCCCATACTCTAGAAAGTGCACCAATAGGTCTCTTGACTAATTCTTTTTACTAGCTTGTTCTTCAAACTGAAACTTTCTCACCTTTCTTTCTTTTTTCCTTCCAATATTTGCATGCAGTTTTCCCTAAAAGGCAGAATCCTTTTGGGATGGGTAGATGTATCCAATGGTGAAGGGTCTCTGTGCTATGCCTACCATGCTGGCCCATAAGATCATGAGCATGGAAAGGGTCATGCCACCCAGATTGGCTTCCTTTGAGTCTAGCATGCAGTCACTTAGAGATATTGGAGTCCACAGACTCATGGCAGAACAGGCCAGGAAGCTCAAGTTCCTAAGAACCTACCACTTTGCATCTACCTTCTCCTTAGGATGCACTCTCCATATTTTTTTCTGTGGAGGCTGCAGATAATAATGTGGACTTAAGTCTTGAGAAATAAGTTGAGCAGAAACAAAATCATGCTGAACTACTTACTAGTAGGTTCCTCTCAGCCAATCGAGACACCCAACCTCATGCTCATGATCCCAGAATGCAACATCTGTGGTCCTGATTCTTGGACTTCTTGAATTGGCCAGGTAACTCTTAGATAATAAAATTTTCAGATGAATCTGCCATGTGGCATAGGCTGAGAAGTCTTCGATTTTGGGACTACTCTGTAAGTTATCTCCATTGTTCATCTTAAATTATTGTTTCTAATGTTTTCTAAAGATGGAGAAGAGAGAAAGAAATGGTATTTAGTTTACATTTTTAGAAGAAGAGGAACTACAACTATGTTTACCTTATTCAACCTCCTTTTTTGGATGATTCTATGATGGTGCTTAAACAGACAAATATGTGGATATTTGCCAGGTGAGTGAATTCTTGACAAAATAAGGCTGTAGGTAATTAGACAACTGAGCTCATGATTGGAAAAGTGATGTCATCAAATAAGAAGATACACCAAAAAATGTAACTTCAAAGCTATGTAAAAGATATTGTCAGTCAACTTCATTTTCAAAGCATTCATGTGACCAACTCCTTAAAATATCTCATTATTTTTAGTATTGCATTGCTAAATATAATACACTAATGACCCAGTGTGCGAAATCACACGAGACCCAGACCTGCGGGAAATTGCTTGAGACCCGGGACCCCAGACCCTGCTGCGCCGCAGGACTTCCCTGAGTCCCGCCAGTGATGTGGGACTCCCCTGAGTCCTGCTGTATCATGAGACCCAGAGTCAAGTCCCCACCCACCTGCGCATGCCTCGCCATACACGCAGCCTCCTGGTGACAGGTCTTAGGTCATTACGGCATTAGGGACATTGGGTTTTATATAGTATAAGGGTACCAGGTTAATAATAGCAGATTTTGTAGTCAAAGAAAACATGATCATTTCAAAAGAAACATCAAAAGTGCTTTATTCAAAATAATGTCCATCGCTAGCTACATATTTCCCCATCTTTCAGGTACTTTGTGGATACCGTCCCATTGGAACTTTTCTTGTTTTGAGGCAAGCCATTCAGAGACCGAATTTTCCACTTCTTTGTATGTTTTGAAGTGCTGCTCAGAAAGAACATGCACCATCGATCAGAACAAGTGGTAATCTGAAGGAGCAAAGTCTGGTGAATACAGCAGGTGGGTTAATAATTCCCAGGCAAGATCTTTTAACGTATCTTTAACTGGTTTTGAAGTGTGTGATGGCGCATCATCATGAAGCAAAATTACTTTGCCGTGTCTTCTGGCACATTCTGGTCTTTTT
>NW_006291486.1:465255-484553 GCF_000327345.1 Myotis davidii | reverse complement strand
ACATATGAAATTTTGAAGCTTGCTGTCAATACAACAAAATAGCATACATATCAAATCGCATATATATCAATGTATGTTTAACTTCATCTATTGAAAAAATCTGCATTATTAACCGGTACACCTAGTATATACAGAGAGTTGTTAAAAATTTAAGTATATAGGAATGAAGCTTTCTGCTCTACTTACGTAATATGAATTTAGGCTACAAACCTGAAAAAGGGCAGCTTGCAGTTACAAATGAATTTTAGACAGTTTTCTTTGTAAGTCTCAGTAGAGATTAGGGGTTATTATTAATTTATCCTTAGATTTGGGGTGTTGTCCTATGGGCTTCCAGCTTTATTGGCGTAGAGTTTTCTGATCAATGCCTCATCTTAAAATGGTCTTATTTCTCAGGCCCTCAAGGTTGTGAAAATGAAAAGTCAGGTTCACCGATGTTAGCAAATGCACTCAAGGCTAAAACCAGTCTCCATGTTCGCTGTTCCCTTCAGGGCTTTAGCTTTATTTATTTATTTATTTATTTATTTATTTAGCGTGAGTATTTCTTGTCTTCTTGCTAACTTATAGATGCACTTAGGAAGATTTAAAAAAATATTTTGTCCGACAGTCTGTTCTGTGCTTCTATGTCCCAGATCTATTTTGTTCATCAGTTTATTTTGTTCATTAGATTTCATATATGAGTGGGATCATGATACTTATCTTTCTCTGACTGGCTTATTTCACTTAGTTAGTACTATCCAGGTCCATCCATGCTGTTGTAAATGGTAAGAGTTCTTTCTTTTTTACAGCTGTGTAGTATTCCATGGTGTACTAGAATGTACCACCACTTAGTTAGTACTATCCAGGTCCATCCATGCTGTTGTAAATGGTAAGAGTTCTTTCTTTTTTAGAGCTGTGTAGTATTCCATGGTGTACTAGTAAATGTACCACAGCTTTGTTACACACTCATCTGTTTATGGGCACTTGGGCTGTTTCCAAAACTTAGCTATTGTAAATTGCACTGTTATGAACATAGAGGTGCATATATTTGGACTGTCAAACCTCAGAGGGAAGGCAGGAGAGAGTGGGTGGGTGGGAAGAGATCAACCAAAGAACTTGTATGCATATATGCATAACCGATGGACACTGACAATAGGGTGGGGTTGGGCTATAAGGGGTCAATGGGAGAAAAAAGGGGACATATGTAATACTTTCAACAATAAAGATTAAAAAAATTATTTTGTCCAACATTTTATCTCTTTTTAGTGCAGTATTGGTCAAAGTACTTAGTCTACCATATTGCAGTTTATATATATATACACTAGAGGCACGATACACAAAATTAGTGCAAGAGTAGGCCTTTGCAGCCCCAGCTGCCTTGACCCTTGCAGCCCCGGCTTTATCTGGAAGGTTGTCTGGATAGTTGTTTTGCCTTTCAGTCAATTTGCATATTACGCTTTTTATTATGTATATATATGTATTCTAAAAAATTATAAAGAAACATGAATAAATCATCTCAAAATTTAACTTCATAAATAAAGCTATAAATAAGATCTGAAAAAATAGATAGAAAAAATATAGGTACTAACTTGTGGACCTTGGTCCTAGAGAAGAATTTTTGAATTTGACCCCAAATGCAAGGTAAGTAAAAGCAAAAATAAATGAATGGGACCATGTCAAACTAAAAAGTTTCTGCACACCAAAAGAATCTACCAACAAAACAAAAAGGCAACCAACCAAATGGAAGGTGATATGTAGAAGAACCAGCTCTGACAAGGGTTAATATCCAAAATATATAGAGAATATATAACTCACTAAATAAGCAGATAAACAACAAACCTATTAAAAAATAGGCAGAGGACCTGAATAGAGACTTTTCTCAAGAAGATATATTAATGGTCAACAGATATATGAAAATATGGTCAGCTTCACTAGAGATTAGGAAAATGCATATCAAAACCACAATGAGATACCACCTCACACCTGTTAAAGTGGAAATTATCAACAATTCTTGTAATAACAAGTGTTGGAGAGGTTGTAAGAAAAAGGAACCTTCATTTACTGCTGGTGGGAATGTAACCTGGTACAGTCACTATGGAAAACAGTATGGAGGTTCCTCAAAAAATTAAGAATAGAGCTACCATATGACCCAACCACCCTCTTCTGAGTATCTACCAGAAAAAGTTGAAAGCATTTATTTGCAAAGATATATTGTATCCCTGTGTTCATTGCAGAATCATTCACATGGAAACAACCGAAGTGTTCTTTGATAGATGACTGGAGAAAAAAAATGTATTCCATATATACAATGGAATACTATTTAGCTAGAAGAAAAGATGAAATACTGCCATTTGCAACAACATAGATGGATCTTGAGAATATCATGCTAAGCCAAATAAGAAAAAGTTAAGAAGCTTATGATATCATTCATACGTGGGATATAGAGCTGAAAGCAATAAATTAACAAACAAGAAAAACAAATAAAAACTCATAGAGCCAGAAACAATATGGTGGTTACCAGAGGAAAGGAGGGATGAGGGGTAGTAAAGAGTAAAAAGGGTTATATATATGGTGATGGAAGGAGATTTGACTTTGGCTGGTGGGCACATAATGCAATATATAGATCATAGAAATGTACACTTAAAACCTATGTGATCTTAGTTTTCGGTGTCACCCCAATATATTTAATTAAAAATATTGATCTCAATGTATTAATCTACAAAAAATTCATGATAATAATGAGAACTAATATTTGTTACAGTCTTCTCCCACTGTGGCAGACACTGAAATAAGCATTCTGGATTACTAAAATATTTAATCTTCATGGTAACCCTAGTGCCTTTATTATCTCAGTTTAATAGATGGGACACAGACACACAGAGATAATTCTTAAGATGCAGGTAAAGATTGGGTATTAAGTGGTTGAATGGGGATAGAAATCTAGGCAATTTGAACCTGGAGTCTTTTAAACACTATACTATACTGCTGCACATTTAGGTAAATGTATAGAAAAATCCAGTGACAACAGCATGCATGGGGTGGGGCTGGAAAAATTTATATAAAATTCACAATGCTAGTGATTTAGTGATTTGGGGGGAAATAAGTAGGAGTTTGGAAAGGATTAGGTGGAGGGACATTAATTAGAACTTTAAATTGTTTTACTCTCTATAAGTGAGTTCATTTCCACTGAAAAGAGTTAAATCATTGAGATAAAGTTCACCCAACCTCTCTCTTCTTCACCAAAGTTAGCATCTTTACTCTTTGTCTTATTTTCTGTTGCTGGCCCAAGAAGGAGTTTGTCTTTCCAAGGGTGACCCTCCATTTGGGCTCTCAAGGAACTACTTTGTCAATATTTTCTTCCTTTAAAATTTTGCCTCCTTCTTAATCCCTTTCCCTTTGCCTACCAAAAAACCTTTCATTATACTTTTTGTCACTCAAAGTATCATAGACTGTCTTTGCCCCGTCTTTGTTAAATGTTTTGAAAAATAATAGTAGTAGATAATGACCCCTCTCCAAAATGTCCAAATCCTAATTCCTGGAGCTTGTGAATATGTTGCCTCACATGGCAAAAATGGAGTTTATATGTAAATTTGAATTAAGGTTGTTGAGAATGGGAAATTCTGGATTATCCGAAGAGGCTCAAAGTAATCACAAGGACTCTTAAAAGATGGAAGAGGGAGATAAAAGGAATCACAGAGATATTTGAAGATGTTACACTGCTGCTTTTGCAAATGGGTGAAGGGGCCATTTTGAACTAGAATTATAAGTCTGCAGGAGGCCTCTAGAGGGTGGAAAAGTCAAGAAAATAGATTCTTCTTTAGAGCCTCCAGAAGAAGAGCAGCCCTCCCGAGTCCTTGATTTTAGCCTAGTAAGACACATACTGGACTTCTGACTGCTAGAGAATATAGTTGTATTGTTTTAAGCCACTCAGTTTGTAGTAATTTGTTACAGCAGCAATAGGAAACTAACTCAATAGTCCGGCTTTGCCTTCATGTCTCACCACTAGAAATTCTGCCCTCTACCACTCTGCCCAACCTTCTCTTTCAACAATCTCTGTAATCTACCCACCAATCACCAGTGACTTCTTTGATATTGTGTCAAATGTGAGGTTTTATTGTCTTCAGGGGAAGCTCTTCTTTGCAGCCTCAACTACTCATACTTTGAACTTTGATATTTATAATTATTACTCAATATATTAAAGTTACAAATGAAATAAACTCAACAACAAATAAAACAATAGTTCTTCCTTTAGTTCTCAGGTTCACCTTACAAATCTTATTCTGTTTATAAGTTCAGCAAATGTTAGCTATCACTTTTCAAGGGTCCTTTGATTAGTATTTGGGAACAGTTACAAACTTAGTTAATTAAACTCACTTAAACAGTTAAATCTGTATTTAATACATTTGATTTGTCTCATAAGCACTAAAATCTATTTTAGTAAGCAAAATCTTCTAGGCTTTTAATTAACTTATGACTATAGAAAACCCTAGTAAACTTATTAATATAGTGAGATTTCATTTTTTTATAATAAGATGCCCACTAAAATCACCAGTCTTAATCAATTACTCAAGAACACCTTAAATTGCGCAACTTAAATATATACAATTTTTACTTGTAAATCATATCAGTAAAACTTAAAAAATAAAATAAATTATTCAATTATACATTTAAGCTAGAATTATAAGTCTGAACTGTTATTTGAATAGGCCAAATATTCTTAAATAATACATGTATATAAAATACTAATGTACAAATATTATTACTAAGTTTTTAACTCTTTGAAGACTTCTACACTTAATTTTAAATCTTACTCATTTAAGAAACAACTGTTCTCTCAAACATTTTGAGAGAAGCCTTCCAACTGGATGACATGCCACAATATAAGAAACTTTGGCTAGGACATAAACTAGATTCTTGTTATTGATACTGATGGGATATATGATCATGATTTATAATCCATAATTGAGGTGTTAACACAACCAACTCTTCCCTACATTTAGATTTGTCAACCTGAGGAGTCAATTTTGAGTTCTTCTTTTTCTTTTTTCCATATTGATACAATCACTCATGAATTCTCCATATTTACCATGTCTTTGACCTGGTTTTATACAATTTTTTCCCCCATAAAAACTCTATTAGGTCTTCCATTTGAAAAAAAAAATTCTCTGTTTAAACACTTAGGGCAATGCTGTTGTCTCTATCTCTCTCTGGGAGATTCTTAATCCACATTATGAGAGCCAAGCCTCTTAAAAATTCTATAGTGAAGACATTTGTTTATCATAGTTTAACCTAGCATTTCTGAAATTAAATGAACAAGAACCATTTTACCCTTCATATTATTTATTAACACCCCACAGGCTTGGGAAATGCTACTCAAATCTGTCTGTTCCTTTACATTCTCACTACTCTCACTTTAGTTTGGGCCTTCATTATCTCCCACCTAGACTAGTCTCTTTGGTCTTCTTAACAGAATCTGCTTCCTTTCTCTATAATTTTAATCTATTCTTTAGACACTGCCAGGATGATCTTTTCATAATACATTTCTAAATGTGACCCTTCTCTGCTCAGAAGCAGATAAATGGAAGGATTAGGGATCTGGAGACTTTAATTCATATCTTGGCTTTGGCACTAACTAGCAATACAATCTTGGAAAATTCATGTTCTTTGTATGGGACTTGGTTTTTCCAACTGAAAAATCAGCAGGCTGTTTTGGATGGCTCTATCGCTCGTTTCAACTTTTAAATTCTATACTTGCAGAATAAAGCAGAGATCCTTCTTTTGCCTCCCATGTAATTAACGTTAGCCCACCTTTTTCCAACTTAATTTCCCTTTCTATTTCATTTGAACTCTGCAGTTCTACCAAACTAGACTGGTACTTATTTTCTCCTCTGCATATTATGTGGCTTTTATTTTTACTTAAACCCCCTTATGTCATAGATTCATTATGTCTGCCTCTACAATTCATAGTCAATTTAAGATGCATCTCAATGATTGTCTCCTTCAGGAATGTCATAACACTTCCCTAATTAGTTGGAATCTCTCTGACTTTTGTAGCATTTTGTACCTCTGTTTTAGCTCCTATTGTTCTGCCTTAACTTCTTTGGCTGCACATTCCCTGTTCACCCAATAAGGTATAAACTAAATTAGTGACTATTATCTTATTCATAAGCACTAACAGAAGTCAGCAACTGCTATCTTATACATACTCACTCTCCCTAGGACATCTATTGTCAGTCTTTGAGATAGTTGGGCAATCAGTTTATAATGTTTAATTGAAGAGGAAATTTTGATCCATTAGAGATGTGCTTGCGTAAAAGCTGCAAAATAAATACTGTAATAGAGAAGCTTTAATAGAAATACTGATTTTTCATTTGGAAATAAGCATAAAGAGAATTTTTAAAAACTTCTTTGGGTATGCCTTGGCCGGTATTGTGCAGTGGACAGAACATTGGCCTATGCACCAAAGAGCTGTGGATTTGATTCCCAATCAAGGGCACATACCTGGGTTGTAGGTTCTATCCCTGGCACCAAGTTGAGGTGCATGTGGGAGGCAGCCAATTGATGTATCTCTCTCACATGGATGTTTCTCTCTCTCTCTCACCCCCTCTCCCTTCCACTCTCTCTAAAAATCAATGGAAAAAATATTCTCAGGTGAGAATTAACAACAAAAAATAAATAAATAAAATCAAGGAATACCTTTGTAGAGAAAAATTTGGAAGAATCAGGAGAAACTAACAACAGGAATATTTGATTTAAGGAAAAGAATAATAGATATGCTTGAAAAAATCAATAAAATCATGTTGACAAAAGAAGCTGAAACACCAATCTAAAAGTAAATCACTTCTATGTGAAGATAAGGTAAAATAAATCATTTCTATTTCACTATACAATTGCTTTGTATTAAATTTGTCAGTTATATTCTTGTATCTTACACACATGTATATACATTAGAAATATGAAATCCTGCCTCCATCAATGTTTTTCTCATAGATTAAACATGATTTCCCCAACAAGAACCTTGGAATAGCTTGTGTGAGGGGATGCTGCTGTGATTAGAGGAGGGAACAGTATTGTACATGCAATGAGTAAGGATTTAGTGAGGTCTATAATGCTGAGCTAGTTAAAGGGGAACCTTGCAATATACATCAAAGGTAATTTAATCTAAAAGCTAAAAATAAAAAGGCCCATTTCATTGAGAAGTGTTAATAAAAATTGTGGAATGCAAAAAAGAGACTTATCCTCTGGAAAACACAGTCTGAAAAAGGAGGGCATAATGTTAGCTGGTGGCAAATGCCATCATCCAGGATTTCATATGTATCAAAGTGAAGCATGAGGTGCGGGAAGTGAATCTCCCCCTTGTGGGTTCTTGTCTCATGAAGTTTGAAGAATAAAATTCACGGACTAAAAGGACTTGTTAGTAAAAGTGTGGAAATTTATTGGAAGCAAATACAAACTCCCACATAGAGTGGGAGTCCCAAGGGAGTAAACTCCTAAGCCCCCTTTTTTCTAAGGCTTATAAATGCTGTAGTTCTTTGTCTCTTCATGCTCCCTTCTAATTGGACCCCTTCCCCATTTTAGACCCTTTGCTTTTCTAATTGGTCACTCTTTTTGTAGAATATCAGCTCAAAGTCCAAAAAACACACGTGGTGCCCCCTCTTACTCTCCCCTTATCTTGTAACATTCCTCTATCTCCTATGAAAATCTGTTCCCTCTTTCTGCCATCTGTCAACATTTCTCTATCCTCGGTGAAAGTATGTTTCCTTTTCCCCCATACTCTGACTTTTCTTTATCTTCTGTGAATGTATGCCTTCTTCTCCTCTTATAATGTGGCACCTTTCTATTCTCTGTGAATGTATGCCTTCTGGCGGCTCCAAGCCCTCACCTATTCATTCCTCCCCCATGGCCCCTCTTTATTTCTAAGACTCCCTAAACCTGCCTATTTTATCCCCAAACTTCCTTTCAAATGGACTAATATTCATACTGAAGTATGTGATAATTTAATAGATTTTTTAAATTTATGTAGCTCTTTTAGAAATTCTCAGTGTTCACTGATGATTGGAAGAGTGGAATTTAATTTTTAAGTGAGAACAACCATGATCATGATATTGATATCACTAGAAGCATCCATCCAGTTTTACGTGTGAATGCATATTTTGCTTTGCTGAGTATGGTTGGTGAAGCTTTAAGTTTAGCTATCTTGGTTGTTTGAAGTCTACTATTCATGAGACTGAAGTCAAATTCATCAACTCTGTTCTCTCTTCTCTCTAATGCCTATTACATTATGCAGAATAAACCTCTGTTAGAGGACTACTAGAGGCCCAGTGCACAACATTCGTGCACTGGGGGGTGGGGGGGGCTTAGCCTGACCTGTGCTCTCTCACAGTCCAGGACCCCCAGGGGGATGTCTGCCTGCCAGCTTAGGCCCTCTCCTTGGGCCTAAGCTGGCAGGCGGACATCCCTTGAGGGGTTCTTAGTGCTGCTGCAGAGGTGGGAAAAGCTCCCGCAACCACCCAGCCGTGAGCCCAGCTTCTGGCTGAGTGGTGCTCCCTGCATTGCGTGTCTGCCTCCTGGTGGTCAGTGCATGTCATAGTGACCGGTTTGCATACTAGCCTTTTATTATATAGGATAGACAATGCTAGAATTCTATGTGGCCATTTCACACATACTTGCTACTGATTGAAATGTGGTTGTCTAAGAGAAAATCTATTATTCCTGTTTGGAAAAACAGCTCAAAATGCAAGTCACATTGGGAGCAGCTCAATAGCTTCATTTTTATACATAAAATACTAACACATACTTTAATGTGAAAGGCATTTCAAATCATAATACAGAAAGTCAGCTAATTGTGCATGGGGCATACATGATTTATTAAAATAAAAGTTTTTTCTATAAGTATAATATTTATTACTAGATGTATTTTCAGCACAGTGTTCTGGAATAACCCTTTTATGTTTATTTAGAAAAATATGAATCTAGTATGCCTGTAAATAGAAGGTGTTTAGTAAGATAGAGAAAAAAATATTTTTGTTTGTGGACCTGCATATTAACTTTGCACAAATGGATATGTGGTGCACCTTTAGAGGATTTAGCTCTGAAGAACATTTTATAAAGTTTTATATTTTACAGCATAGAGATCTGACATTGAACATATTTACATAAATTACAATTTGACAAAAAAATAAGGTGACCTTCATTACAGTTTCAATTGAGTTTGGGTTGGAGTCTGGGATTCCTTCATACAGTGTTTTAAAAATCTTGGAAAGGTTGCTTTGGTAGCAACTATAGCTAATTAGTGATCATCCCTTGTAAAATGCATGACTGCCATTTAGAATTAATTCTGGAAAAATAATAAATGTTAATACACAAAATGTCCCAGTATCAAGGCTAAAATTTTTATCATTATGTAAGCATCTTTTATCTACAATGCAAAGAAAACTGATGTTCACAATTATGCATATGAAGCATTACAAGATATGAAGCAGGCATTAAATTAATAAAAATTAAATTATATTTAACGCAGTTTGGAGTTAGTGTATTTGATTGTATTTAGTTTGAAAATTGATTATTTATGTGTGGTATACAAAGTGACTTTCATTTTCCAGAATAGAGAATATAAAACTTAGGAACAGATTGAGTTCACAAGATATATTTGTATACCAATTTACTTGGAACTAAAAAATATGTTTCTATGAAAACAGTGTTATATTGTTTACATGGAAAAGCTTATTGCGTATCTATTATGTGCCAGGTAGTCAGAAATAAAAGAAAGATTACTAATATTTCCTCAAAAACAGCAATGGATGCGTGTGGTAAAGGTAAATGTAGAGTGTTTTGGGAATAGAGACAATAGATGTATAAATCATTCTAGGGGCCAAAAAGGGCTTTTCTTTTTAAAAAATATATTTTTATTGATTTTGGATAGGAAGGGAGAGGGAGAGAGAAATAGAAACATCAATGATGAGAGAGAATCATTGATTGACTGCCTCCTGCACACCCCCTAGTGGGGATCAAGTCTGCAACCCTGCAACCCAGGCATGTGCCCTTAACCTGAATCAAATCCAGGACCCTTCAGTCACAGGCCGATGCTCTATCCACTGAGCCAAACCAGCTAGGGCAAAAAGGGCTTTTCTAATAGGGCAATGCCTGAATAATTTTAAAGAATAAATGAATATTAGCTTATTGTTGTTTGAGGAAGAAGGAGGGTAACCCTGGAAGAGGGGACAGCATATGTGAAACCGTGGTTATGTATTCAGGTAACTACTAGTGGTTTGATATAGCCAGAACATGAGACTGATGGAGAGAATTGGGGAACAAATTGGACTTATCACTTTAAAGCTATTGTGTATCTCTTGATGTCTCATTAACATGGAAGTGAAATCATTAAGTTAATGCTTTGGAAGGACTACTCTGGTAGCTCCATGGAGTGTGAATTGAAGTAACTATCACAAAATACAGAAAAGCCTGGTAATAGGCAACTTCAACTGTCCAGGAGTGAAGTGATGGACCAGAGCTACAGAAAGTCTTATAATTACCCCCACCAAGAAAGCCTTTGATTTCTGCCTGCATCCCATCCTCTACAGAGGGTCAGACTGATATCTTTGAACTGGTTAGGAATTAGATACCACACTGTTCTCCACTTCTAAATTACTTCATTATTTCCCTGCATCCTGCAGGCTGTTCTTTCTCTTCCCTTCAGGAAAACACACACACACACACACACACACACACACACACATTCTGCTGGGACCTTTCTGATTTAATAAATCTACAGAATTTATTGGATTGATTAGATGCTTGGGAATGAGAGAAAGAGAAAATTTAGGATGATTCTTGTTTCTAGTTCAGGTAATAGAGATGTCATCTATTGAGATAAGGTTCACAGGAAGGATAATACAATGTGAGGGGAAAAAGATAAGCATAGTTATGTCTTTGGGACATTCAGGGAGGCAGTCCAGTAGACAGGCTTATGGCAGAAATGTGCTGGTGGTGTTGACAGGGGAGTCATATGCATATTGAATCTCAATGAAAATGTATTTTAGATCAACTCACCGAGAAGACTGATTAAAGTAAATTTGGGAGACTGAGGAAGAAAACATGAGCAACTCTGAAGTTTAAGAGGGAACACTGAGGAAGAGGCTTTTTGACGATGGATTCCTTAATTTAAACAGATGGGATTATTAACCAACCCTAATCAAAATATCTAAAACATGTTGTCTTGAAAGGAAAGAATGAAGTTCCCTTTAAAAATGTAAGACAGTCTTGTCTCCCTGGTAGAAGAAACTGTACAAGCATGAGGTGTGCTTACTGAGAACTTACATATGATTTATAAACTGCAAAGTAGAATTGAAGCATAAGAAAAAAGTCACGAATGGGATGGAAAAATATGGATAGTCTCTTCCAGGATCGTGCTTGTTTTGAAAGCAGTACTACCCTATACAGTCAGAACAATTTCAGCTAAACTGTAGATAAATATACCAAAGAGAAACAGCCAAAGTTCTGAGAATTCTACAGAAAACATTCACTCTTCCTTAAAATGTTTTGTTCTAATGATCACGGTTGCATGACATATTCTGAAGTCAGCAATTCTGAAGAAGCATTGCTGTTCTGAAGACCAGATTACTTCCTGTCAATTATGGCAGAACAAAGTAATATATAATGAAAAGAATCCAAGGATCACAAAGCTTTTGTTTGCAAGAGTTGCTGTTTGTGGAAATTCTCCTTTTCTGTTTGGTTAAAATCCTTTTCCTGAGTAGACAAATTTAAATGGCTGCTCTTAGCAGAGAAGTTTGACACTTTTCATGAACCAAGACATATAATCCTTAGAAAGGTGAGAGTCAGCTCAAGTCTATTGCTGTAGTCTGGGGTTTCTATAATTTCTCAGTTTTAGGCTTCTGCAGCACAAGGCCAATTTTGATTGGAAGGGTGGGGATATCTTCTAAGCACTTTTTTTTGTGTGTGAGAAACTCAATGTTACAGAGTATTTGTCCATTTTCTTTTTATTACATTTTTACTGATTTCAGAGAGGAAGAGGGAGGGAGAGAGAGAAACAACAGTGAGAGAGAATCATTGATCTGCTGCCTCCTACATGCCCCCTACTGGGGATCGAGCCCGCAACCAGGGCATGTACCCTTGACCGGAATTGAACTTGGGACCCACAGGTCCCCAGGCCAATGCTCTATCCACTGAATCAAACCGGCTAGGGCTATTTGTCCATTTTCATACGTTTCCATATTCATACTTGAAATTTGGGGTTTTGTTGGATGGGAAAAAGCTATTTACTAAATGATTTTCACAGAGGGCTAATCATTCATAATTACTAAATAAGCTTTGTTGAATGGCCAATAAGAATGATAATATTTTTTACTACCACCTGCCATGATTGTAAGTATATATGACTGAATCTTATTCCAAGCTGTCTAATTATAGGGTTAGTACTTTCTACTACATTGCTTGGCATACAATATTCTCTTTGGCAAGCTGACAATCTCCCTTCATGAGATATGACCAGCATAGGAAAACATTGCTGACTTTAGACTCCATTTTGCTGATGTGACACAAAACTGCAGGATTTCAAATGTGATATTGATCGAGAAATGTATTTTTCTTAGACATTACAAAGTAGTACAACAAAAAAGCCACATATGGTGTGAGTTGTCATTTTATTTTTCAGTTCACACCTTCATCATGGTGGAAGGAGGCTGGGTCTCTTCTGCTTATAAAACAGTGATGGCGAACCTTTTGAGCTCGGAATGTCAGCATTTTGAAAAACCCTAACTTAACTCTGGTGCCGTGTCACATATAGAAATTTTTTGATATTTGCAACTATAGGAAAACAAAGACTTATATTTTTGATATTTATTTTATATATTTAAATGCCATTTAACAAAGAAAAATCAACCAAAATAATGAGTTCGCATGTCACCTCTGACACACGTGTCATAGGTTTGCCATTACTGTGATAGACTCTGTTCACATGAAAGCTTATGTCATGTTTGAGATATTATTATTTTGGGTTTCTTTTAGGTGAACCCAGTCTAACACAATAACAGTTACACTCTATTTTGTAATCCAAATTAAGTCTTCTATGATTGGCCTAGAGTTTGATCGAAAAAATGACAGCCTAAATAGTATCCACATAATTATATTTGGACTAGAGGCCCGGTGCACAAAAATTTGTGCCCTGGGTCTGTGTGTGTGTGTGGGGTCCCTCAGCCCAGCCTGTGCCCTCTCGCAGTCTGGAGCCCCTCGGGGGATGACCACCTGCTGGCTTAGGCCTACTCCCCAGGGGATTAGGCCTAAGCTGGCAGTCTGATATCCCTTTGGCAGCCTGGGAGCCCTTGGGGGATGTCCACTTGCCAGCGGGGAGCAGGCCTAAGCTGTAGTTGGACATCTTTAGCGCTGCTGAGGAGGCTGGAGAGGCTCCCACCACCACTGCTGTTCTGGCAGCCGTCAGCCTGGCTTGTGTCTGAGCAGAGCTCCCCCTGTGGAAGTGCACTGACCACCAGGGAGCAGCTCCTGCATTGAGTGACTGCCCCCTGATGGTCAGTGTGTGTCACAGTGACCAGTCTTTCCCAGTCATTCTGCTGTTAGGGTCAATTTGCATATTACCCTTTTATTATATAGGAGTGCCTGGGCAGCCTGGGTGAGGGGCTGGTGGCTGTTTGCAGGCTGGCCACAGCCCCTTCAGGGTGAGGGTCCCTGCTGGGGTGCCTGGCCAGCCTGGGTGAGGGGCCGAGGGCCGTTTGCAGGCTGGCCACAGCCCCTTCAGAGTGTGGGGTCCTCTTGGAGTGCCTGTCTAGCCCCCCGCCCCCCAGCCACTCAAGCTCCCAGTGGAGGCTGGCTGGAAGCGGGTATCTGGGATTTATTTATCTTCTATAATTGAAACTTTGTTGTCATGAGTGGAGGCCATAGCTGGCTCAGAGCAGGTGGGAAGCTTGGCTTCCTTCAACGCCAGGGCAACCAAGCCTCCTGCTTGCTCCAGCTCCGTGGCTGCTGGCTGCCATTTTGGTTGGGTTAATTAGCATATAGTCGCTCTGATTGGCTGGTGGGTGTGGCTTGCGGCATAGTGAAGCTATGGTCAGTTAACATCTTTGTCTTTCATTAGTGTAGATAATATTGTTTAATATAAAGTCAAGAAGTTTTAATATTTTTATATCTGTAAAATTAGCATATATAATTTCTTTGCTTCAATCTTTCATTCAACTTCTCCAAAATATCATCTGCTTTGTTAAGTCCCCTTTCTTTTTTCTTTGTGGAGACCTCCCTCCCAGAGCCCTGTGTTTTTCAGTTCCAGTTTTGGACTCGATGCTATCTAGACCTGCTGAAAAGTAGTTGTTCTGAGACTTCCACTCAGCGCTTTCAGGAAAAGTCTATTAAAGAGGGCAACTGTAAAAATGATGTCTGCCACTCTTTATTTAACAGGTTAGTTGTGGGAAGAGGCTGGTATCAATAAAATGCTTCTATGGGCAAACTCTTCATCACTTTCCTTGAACATTATCCACTATCCCCATTTTTCATGTCATTTCTGGTTTCTCAAACAGTTTCAGGCTAATCCAATGCATAGCTTTTCATTTGGGTTTCTTTCTATCTTAGATTAATCAACTCCTATTTTTCTTTGGAGATTTTTCTCTTGCACTCTCTCAGTATTCCTGAGAGTTAATACAGTGAAGTGGCCAAGTACAAGGTCCCTACACTTAGATAGCCTTGGTGTGATCCTAACCCCATTACTGTTTGGTTGTATAATTTTAAACTTTAATAACTACTTATCCTCTCTCTAAGGCTTAATTTCCTCATCTGTAAAATTGGGATAATAATAGCACCAACTTCATGGGTTTGCTGTAGAATTAAGTGAGTTAATCCACGCTTAGGGTTTACCACAGTGCCTAGAATACAGAAAATGCCCAATGTAACTTAGAGCTAAAACTATGAACAGTAGCATTAGAGAGTGAACCAGCCACGGTCACAGATACAAGAGCCAAAGTTCAAACCTAATATAACTCCAGAGCCTGACTTTTCAGTGACCACGCAGTGCTGTTTCATGTGGAATGCATGTTATGAATGCTTCTGTTGGGGAACTAGCTACCATCTAGAACAGTGGTTTGCAGTTTAGCGTGTGTATGGTATGTGGGAGGTGGGGGCTTAAAGTGAGATGAGGAGCAGAATACCCTGATTCCTTGAGGATACTTTTCTAAGTACATATGCCTTGGTACCCCTTTTGAGAAAGTTTGATAAGCTCTTCATGTTGGGCTGTGGCAGGGATGTGTAGTTTGAATTAGCTTCCCTGGTGACCTGATGTCCCCTCTGGTTGAGAAAACTGATTTGAGGAAGTCGCTACTTTGCTGAAGTGGAATGAGTCTATTAACAGAAATCTTAGGAAATTATCCAAGGAGAAAGTCAAATGAAAAGAAAGAAAAATGTTCCTAGACTCAATATGTCTCATGAAAACATAACAATCAACAATTTCATGTTTTCACTGCTGTGACTCGTTTCTACATGCAAAATGTACTCCAGAAGTCACATAAGCCTTTAAAAAATTCATTTAGTTTCTATTCAGCTAGTTTCTCTCTTTGATAAGTGCTTTAGTTAATACTTCCAGTACCAGATGTATAAATATCCCCAAAATGCTCACTGTCATAAATTACCTTTATATACTTAATTCAATGACAACTAAAAGAAAAAAAAGATCATTAAGGATTTTCTGCTACTTCAGCAAGACTTTGTCACATTGTTCTTTTATTCTAAACTGAAATCGATAAGTCATGCCATATATTAAATACCTATACTTTAAATACAAGGTTCGTCTTTATTGTGACATAAGAATTAAGAAGCAAATAATTTAAGTATGATAGAAATAAAAAAGGCAATTCATATTAAATAGATGGCACTTATATAGGTTTTCCATTGGAGACTAAGTGCCTTACATGTTTGAACATTTAACCCTTATAGTAACCCTATGAAAAAGGTTCAATTATTCTATGCCCACTTTTACAGATGAGGAATTGGAGAGAGGTTAACCTGCTCACGCTGTACAGCTAATAAACTGAGGGAGCTGGGGTGTGAAGTCAGAGGAATATGGCTCCAGATTCTGAGTTTAACCATACTGCCTTTCCCTGAACCAAAGGAGAGAGAATGGAAAAAGAAGCCTGTGACAAAGACCTATCATGTGATGTATAAAACATATCATGTGATGAATAAAGATGCAATTGATTTATGGATATTTATTTTGTATCTTCTACATTATTGAATTCATTTTTCAGTTCTAGTAGTTTTTTGGTGGAATCTTTATGGTTCTTTATATATAATATCATGTGCAAATAGTGACAGTTTTACTTTTTTTCTTTCCAATTTAAATGCCTTTTATTTCTTCTTCTTGTGTGATTGCTGTGGCTAGGCTTACAGTACTATGTTGAATAAGAGTGGTGACAGCAGACATCTCTCTCTTGTTCCCCATCTTAAGGAAACGTTTATAATTTTTGCCCATTGGGTATGCTGTTGGTTGTGGGTTTGTCATATATGACTTTTATTATGTTGAGGTATGTTACCTCTATTACTACTTTGTTGAGAGTTTTTATCATAAATGGGTGCTAGATTTTATCAAATGCTTTTTTCTGCATCTATTCACATGAACAAATGAACTATCAGAAATGGAAACTAAAAAAAAAAAAATCCCATTCACAATTGCTTCAAAAAGAATAAAATGCATAGGAATAAATTTAACCAAGATGTAAAAGACCTGTACTTGGAAAATTATAAGACACTGAAGAAAGAAATTGAGGAAGATACAAATAAGTGGAAGCATATACCATATTCATGGATAAGAAGAATTAATTTAATTAAAATGTCCCTACTACCTAAAGCAATCTACAGACTCAACACAATTTTTATCAAGATACCAATGGAGTATTTCACAGAACTAGAACAAATGTTTCAAAAATTTGTATGGAACCATAAAGACCCTGAATGGCAACAGTGATCTTGAGAAAGAAGAACAAGGTTGGAGGAATCACCCTACCTGATATCAAACTATACTACAAGGCCATAATGGTACTGGCAAACAAACAGACATATAAATCAATGGAACAGAATAGAAAGCCCAGAATAGAGAGCCCACACCTTTATAGTCAATTAATATTTGACAAAGGAGGCAAAAAAACATACAATGGACTAAAAATGTTCTTTAAAATAAATGCTGTTGGAAATATTGGACAGATATGTTAAAAAAATGAAACTAGACCACTTTCTTACACTGCACGCGTGCGCACACACACACACACACACACACACGAACTCAAAATGGATTAAAGACTTAAATGTTAGATTCAAAACCATAAAAATCCTAGAATAAAACATTAGTAGTAAAATCTCAAACATTTCTCATAGCAATATTTTTTTTCTGATATATCTCCTCAGGCAAGGGAAACAAAAGAAAAAATAAACAAATGCGACTACATTAAACTAAAAAGTTTCTGCACAGCAAAGGAAACCATCAACAAAATGAAAAGATAAACCACTGAATGGGAGAGCATATTTGCCTATGATATACCTGATAAGGGGATAATATCCAAAATTTATAAAGAACTTTTAAAACTCAACACCAAAGAAACAAACAATCCAATTAAAAAATGGGCAAAATACCTGAATAGACACTTTTCCAAAGAGGATAAACAGGTGGACAATAGACATATGAAAAGATGCTCAATGTTACTGTTCATCTGAGGGATGCAAATTAAAACCACAATCAGATATCACCTTACATCTGTGAGAATGGCTATCATCAATAAATCAGCAAACAACAAGTGTTGGTAAGGAAGGATGTGGAGGAAAGGAAACCCTCATGCACTGTTGGTGGGAATGCAGAATGATGCAGCCGCTGTGGAAAGCAGTATGAAGTTAACTCAAAAAATTAAAAATGGAACTTCTTAATGACCCAGGGATTCCACTCTGGGAATTATCTGAAGAAATCTGAAACACTATTTTGAAAGAATATGTTCATTGCAGCATTATTTAAAATAGCCAAGGTTTGGAAGCAGCCCAGGTGTCCATTAGTAGACTAGTGGATAAAAAAGCTGTGGTACATTTACATAATGCAATACTACTTTGCTGTAAAAAGGAAGAAAAATTTACCCTTTGCGACAGCATGGATGAACCTGGAGAACATTATGTTTAGTGAAATATGCCAGAGAAAGACAAGTACCATTGATTTCACTCATATGTGGAATTTAATGAGCAAATGGAACTACCAAACAAAATGGAGATAGACTCATAGATAAAGAGCAGTCAGACACCTGGGAGTGGGGAAGGTGCTAGAGTGGTGGTTGGAGGGCTTGAGCATAAGAGGGAAAAAAAAAGAGCAAACTCATGGACATAGACAACAGTGTGGTGATTGTGGGGGTGGAGAGGGATGAGTGGAGGTGGAAGAGGGCATAGAGGGAATAAATGGTGATGGAAAAAATAAATTTAAAAAATATATATGAACATAAAATAAATTGAATACTCTTTTCTCTATTTTTAATATGCTTTTATTATTTTAGAGGATTATAATGATCTAAATTTTAGTTCCTCAAGTTAAATTTTTCATATAGGTAACCACAGTTCCCTCCTCTGACACATCATCATGTCATTCTGGGGCATCTTTCTCCCTGCCCTCCCCTCTGAGAACTATAATGCTATGAGGTAGTGTATATATGCAAACAGATGCTTGTGTTCATTCAGGCTAACGCAAATTTTAGTTTACACCAGAATCACCTGGTAGACTTGTTAAACTCAAAATGAAGAATTTCTAATTTAGCAGTTTGAAATGGGACTGGAGAATTTGCATTTCCTACCCCCCTGCTATATTGAGATATAATTGACAAATAAAATTATAATTTATTTATTTTTGTAATCCTCACCAGAGGACATGCTAAGAGAGAAAAGGAGAGAGAGAGAAAGAGGGAGAGAGAGAGAGAGAAACATTTATGTGAGAGAGAAATATTGATCAGTTGCCATCCATATGTGCCCATAGGTGATGCATATTTATCTATATATAAATGGATAATATCCTAAATGTCCATCTGGGTAATGACATCACATAGCAATACCCAGCTTCCTCTTCCTAGTGAAGACTAGCCTCTTTGCAGTTTCTTCAGCCCAGGAACACAACTTGCTTTATAGCCAGGTAGAAACATTTCACACTGTAACCAAATGTCTGTGAAGCATTTTCCCATGCCTCATCTCATTTGATCCTCACACAAGTCCTGGAGTAGGTAGATAGGAGACTTGGTGGAATCCTATTTCCTTTTCATTAACCGGAAAACAAAGGTTTTAAAAGCTTAGAAACTTGA
>NW_006291486.1:447167-464592 GCF_000327345.1 Myotis davidii | reverse complement strand
ATTCTTCTTCTTCTTCTCCTTCTTCTTCTCCCTCCTTATCCTCCTCTTCCTAAAGAATACACTTCAACATTTCATGTAATACTGGTTTGGTGTTGATAAACTCCTTTAGCTTTTTCTTGTCTGTGAAGCTCTTTAACTGACCTTCAATTCTAAATGATAGCTTTGCTGGGTAGAATAATCTTGGTTGTAGATCCTTGCTATTTATCACTTTGAATATTTCTTGTTCTTTCTGGTCTATAAAAGGTGAGTTTGACTTTTTAAAAAGATTACTCAAAGAAGTGATATCATACAGTATTTATCTTTCTCTATTTGGCTTATTTTATTTTGCAATAATGCTTACCATTTTCACCTATATTGTCACAAAGGCAGGATTTCTCCTTTTTATGCCAGAATAATACTCCATTGCATATGTACACCACACTGAAAAAATCCATTCATTCATTGACAGACACTTAGGCTATTTCCATATCTTGCTGCAATGAACCTGTTGACCCTTTAATCTTGGACTTCTAGCATTCAGAATTATGAGAAAGCAAATTTCTGTTGCTTAATTATTCTGTGGCATTTTATTAAGGCAGCCCTGGCAAACTAATACAACCAAGAATGAAGAGATAAATGCTTTCAGAAAATAAAAACAAAACAAAACAGGTACCTGTAGAAAAAATAAGAATCAGACTGACCTTGGACTTTTTACCAGCAGTACTGGATGCTGGAAAACAATGGAGCAGTATCTTAAAAATTCTGAGATATTATTTTAATCTAGAATGCTATATACTCAGTTTAAATATCAATCACAGATGATAGCAGGATAAAGATACTGTCAAACATGTAAGCGCTCAGAATGTTTATCCTCACATATCATTACTTATGGAACTTATTTGAAGATAATTTCATTAAAAATTATGTAATTCCAAAAAAGAACAAGAAAAAATAGGCCAACGTAGAAGAGGGAGGAAGGAAGGGCACCAATAGAGGTGAGGGCAGGGTCAAAGTTTAGCTAGTAGTCTCCAGATGTCCAGGTATTGATTCTGTAGTGCAAGAACAAATCATTAGTTCCACTGACCTAGGTTGCCAGGTTTTTTGAAATTAAAAATGTATTCCTTGAAGTATTTGGCACATGCTTTTATTAAAAAATTACTCATTTAGATGAAATTCAAATATAACTGGGAGTTCTGCATTATATCTGTCAGCTCTGTTCTAGACTGAAGACACTAGTTTCTATCACCTTGTACAATGTTTAGCCCATAAAAAGCACTAATTCAGTAGTTAATAGAGTGTCATTCAGAAAGTTTCTGCACTAAGAAATGATGGAGAATTAGAAAAAAGAAAAACCCAAATGCAACCAATTAAGAAACTGTAAGGGACTCTTGAGGGGCATAATTTCAGAGGCAAACACATTTCATAAAGTTTACATTTGTTTGTTCATGAACCTTTACTTCATCAGCAAATCTTTTAATACACCCGAAGTCCATAATATATTGTAGTCATTATTTGCTCTAAATCTAACATATAACTTTATAGATTATACTTTTTTTTGGAATTTTCATTTAATATAAAATTTCTTATATTAATAAATTATCTCAAAATATTATAAAAGCATTTTGTGTTGTGATACCTTGGCTTGGAAGTTCTGCATACAATCCTATTTTACTGAAAAAATAAAAAATATCACAGAACATCTATTGATTAATATAGGCTAATTTTTGTAGACTATTTGAGACAAATATAGTTCTTCATTTTAAAGGTACATATTACCACAGAAACCTTATTGTGTTCATCCTTCAGAAAAAATTGTTGGCTTTTTTCTTATTTTGAAAATGTGGTAGAGTGATAAATTAAAATTCACAGCTTATCAGTGTGACAGAATAATAAAATAGAGAAATTTAAAAACAAACCTTTATATTTCTAAAAATATAAGAAGTGCTTTTATATGAATTTCTCACAGTTTGTTTTTTTCTTTGGGAAAAACACACATTTGATCTGCATTTGATTGACTGCAACACAAAAGTCAAGTTGCTCTAATTTAAAGTGACTTACTCTTTTCATACAATGTCATCTCTTGTTTTCAGCAGAGATAGAAGAAATTGAGTGAGAAAATTGAAAACCATTTTAATGCTCCCAAAAGAATTGTAACATGAGCTTGAACATATGGGTAATTTGTGAGGTAAACTCAGCTATGGAGTCTGATCATTTTCAATGTATTTTTGTGGCTAAACCAAGAAAAGCTTGCTTTCTCTTTTGAGACAAAACTCTGGTCAGACCTCTTCAAATTTTCAGTTCATTTTTAACTAGGGTATTGAACATGCATGACTCATGAGATATGATAAAAATGCAACCCTACCTTTGCCCTCTATTGCTCTTTTAAAATTTATTTAATTAAATATTCTCTCCTTCCTCCTAGATGGAGGGCTGGTTTCATTACTTTTTTACTCACATTTAGGTAACAGATGGTACTAATGTCACTTTAGGTAAAAACCAGCCTCAATTAAAACATTAGAATGTCCACTTCCCAACAATGATCAAAACATTAATGTTAATGTTTTCCCCAGCAAGACCCATGTATTGAAATGGAGGAGGGTCTTGTCCTCCCCACCCCATTATTATTTCTCTTCCTTTCCCAGCTTGCTAACTGTGTGTTTTGACCCTCCACTGTTAAGGCCCAGGGGGAGAAGGAATTAAAGGGGAAGAGTGCAGTCTTAGTTGGTTGTGTAATCAAAACTAGCTACATAATTTTCAGGTTCCAGTACAAAATGAAATGCAGAGTCCCTTGCTCAAAAAGCATGAAAAAGATGATTTTAAAGGTCCTAAAATATAAAGCTTTTGTCTTTTTCCCATAATCTTTCTCTGAACTTGTCATGCTGTTTTTATTTGCTATTTAATATCAATTGAAGAAAAAAGTTAAAATTAGCATGATTTTATAGCATCATCTTTATGTTTTGCAATTTCCAGTTTTCAAAGCAAGTATAAGAGCACTTTACTTGTATGCAAAATCCTCTGAAATGACAACTTGTATTTGCAGCTGGAATATCCATGTACAGAACAGTGGAAATGATGCACAAAATGAACTCAGCTTGTTTTTATTCCACTTCTTGATACACGTACATTTTACTAACACTCTCTGGGCTTACTAATAGATAAGGGAGAAATTGTGAGTTGCAATTGTGAGTTGCCCTGTCTTTCCATTTCCTTCTATGCCATCATTTTTGTTTATTTATTTTAAAATTTAAAAAGTTTATTTTTATTGTTTTTTTAAAATATATTTTTTATTGATTTCTGAGAGGAAGGGAGAAGGAGAGAGAGAGATAAAAACATCAATGATGAGAGAGAATCATTGATTGGCTGTCTCCTGCATGCCCCACACTGGGGATGTGTCCTGACCATGTAATTGAACCATGACCTCCTGGTTCATAGGCCGATCCTCAATCCCTGAGACACGCTGGGTGGGCATCTTTATTGTTGAAAGTATTACAGATGTCTACCTTTTTTCCCCATTGACGCCCTCTACCCTATACCACCCCCAGGCCTTCACCACACTATTGTCTGTGTCCATGGGTTATGCATATCTATACTAATAAAAGGGTAATATATTAATTTGACCAGATAGACTGTATGTCCTTCCGGAAAAAGCCATGGTGTAGGGGCAATCAGGCCGGCAGGGGAGAGTGGTTAGGGGCATCAGGCAGGCAGGCAGAGGCGGTTATGGTTGATCAGGCAGGTAGGCAGAATGGTTAGAGGAGATCAGGCAGGTAGGCAGGTGAGCAGTTAGGAGCCAGTGGTCCTGGATTGCGGGTTGGACATCCCCTGAGGGGTCCTGGATTGCAGAGGGTGTAGGCCGGGCTGAGGGACCCCCCACCCCTGTGCACAAATTTTATGTATCAGGCCTCTAGTCTATAATAATAAAAGGGTAATATGCTAATAAGACCAGATGTCTTCTGGACGTCCTTCCTGATGAAACCAGGGCTGGAGGGAAGCCAGCTGGGTCCTGGGTGCCTGTGGGTGGCCTGGGGGAAGCAGCTCAGGTCCCGGGTGCCTGCAGATAACCAGAGGAGGGAAGCCAACCCAGGCCCTGGGTGCCAGAGGGAAGCTGGTGCTGGCACCTGGGGGAAGGAAGGCCTACTCTTACAAGAATTTTCATGCATCAGGCCTCTAATATGCATATAAATTCTTTGGTTAATTTTTACTGCAAGTGGTTAGTTAATTCAGACAAATATATAATAATCCATAATAATAGAAGTGTAATATGAAAATTGACCTAACAACCGAACAGCAGAACGACCATCCAGACAACCTTCCGGATGACCACACTATGACACACACTGGTGCCAGGCCAGCCAAGGTGGGTGTGATGTGATTGGTCAGGGGTGGGGGGCCCTGCCATCACCCTGCAATTGCCCCACAGAGGGAGGCCCAGGCCACCCTCTGTCCTGCAGTCAATCGTGGAGCCCTGAGATGGATCGCCTCAAAGAGGGAGGCCAGGCTACGCAACTGGTGGTGCTGCGGCAGGTAGGCAGGGCCTCCCTCTGTGGGGTGATTGATCTGGGGGCCCCACAATCAATTGCCCCATAGAGGGAGGCCCAGGCCACTAGCCAGCAATACTGTGGTGGGTGGGCAGGGCGAGCTAGCCATCGCCCTGCAGAGAGAGACCCAGGCCAGCCAAGCGATCATACCTCACACCTGCCACCCACAGAGGGAGGTAACTGGTGGCGGGGGAAGGGGGCAGTGTCACACAGATGACAAGCAGTGGCAGCAGTGGGGCCAGGGCCAGCTGCCAGTAGCCAGGGGAAGGAAAGCCCCGATAGGCCCTGATCCCTGGCAAGGCTTAGGGACCCTACTTGAGGGGTCCCAGATTGTGAGAGGGCACAGGCCAGGCTGAGGGACACCCCCCATCTCTCCACCCCCATGCATGAATTTCATGCACTGGGCCTTTAGTCTATATACAAAAGCCTAATATGCAAATTATCCCCTCAGGAGTTTGACCAGGAGACTGGGAGTTCAATTCCTTGCTATGACGTGTGCTGAGCACCAGGGGGCAGTGTGGAACAAACGAAAGCCCCCAGCGGGCAGCTGGCAGCTGGCAGCTGGAGAAGGGAGGCCCCGGCTAACAGCTGGAAGGCCCTGATCAGCCCCGATCACCTGCCAGGCATAGGGACCCTACTCAAGCATGAATTTTGTGCACCGGTCCTCTAGTAAATGAATAAGAAAGAATATGACTAGGGTTTCTTGGTCATTTGTATTTCTTAGAATGCCATTGCCTGCTTTTTGTGTTTGAAATAAGTTCTGATTCATATGTAAGGCATGAACCCTGGGGCTGTCAGCAATCTCTGCTTACTCAGTTATACATATAACACATTTACCTTGTACTTACTTTGAGTTTCACTGAACTCCCATGCATTCTGGATCCAGTGGAATTCTTTGCTCATAAGTCATCATAAATGCAATATGCAAATGGGGCAGCAAGTAATGACATACACACATTGTCCCATTGGACTTATGAAACACTAGCTAAAAGATGTAATTATTAAGACTTTGAATACTCAGAGCATTAAATCATGCATGGGGCCTTTCTAAGTGCAGGGGCCTATGTTACTGCTTAGGTTGCATTCCATGAAGCTGATCCGAGTGCCAGTTGTCCTTTACACATAGTCTCTTGCTATTGGAGTCCCATTGACTCTTCCAGGTGGTTGACTTAGGCAGGCTTTCAGCTGACTCTTATGAGGTTTACATCTGGTCTACATTCAGTACTCACATATGTTTTGACTACAAATGTAGCTACTTTTCCTATGCAGCACAACCCACCTTTGTTTTGCCATCAAAGCAGCTCCCAGGTTTCCTAGAAGATAGTCGACCTTTGTATCCTAAGGTGCTAGAACATATGTCTCATAGACGGTCTCACTGCAACACTTTCCCTCTAGACTTTAGGTGAAGGAGTAGAAATTTCTCCATCCTTTCTTAGCAACTCAATGGGTTAGAATTCATAATATAGCATCTTCATCTTTCTCACAAAGTCTTCTCCCCAATTCTACTTTTTTGAATCTTATATATCTCGATGGGTGCAAACCAGATTTTGATCTATTTTTCAAATAATTTCACAAAAATCTGCATGTGGTTTTTCCTCAAAAATTACTTTGGTATCTGATATCTATCTTATCGCAGTGCCTCAGCTGAAACTTCCAAATTATACATTCTGTTTCATGTAAATTATCATACTGGGCACAAAGAGTGACATGGGTTCAGGGATTGAATGTGTTAAATGTTTGGTCTTTTAAAAAAAATATATATTTTTATTGATTTCAGAGACGGAGGGAGAGAAGAGAGAGAGAGTTGGAAACATCAATGATGAGAGAGAATCATTGATTGGCTGCCTTCTGCACATCCCCTACTGGGGATTGAGCCTACAACCCAGGCATGTGCCTTTGACTGGAATTGAATTTGGACTCTTCACTTGGCAGGCTGATGCTCTATCCACTGAGCCAAAACAGCTAGGGCTGTTTGGTCTTTTTGAGTTTCATTGAGGCCTTACAAAATTTAAATGCCTATGAATCTTCTTCCTAAGAACAAGATGCTGCTAAGTTTTTAATCTGTCTTGAAGCTCATTAAATGGGTTCCCTGATCCAATTCACACATGAGGAGATAGGGGATTCCCCACACCAACAAGCAATTCTTGGACACTCTATTGGCGTACAAGAATTTGACTCAATTCTGACATGGTCTAATATGAGATAGCTTCAGGTTCTATAAGTTAAGGGTTCATTTTATCCCCTCCCCAACACACACATTCAAATGCCAACTGAAAAGCCCAGGCCCTTATCTATTCTTCTGACAGACTGGCTACAGATCAGAGGTTCCAATGACCCCCATCAACTCAGAATGCCAATTGCAGGTCCATGTTGTTATCTATATTCTTGACCTATTGGCTATAATAATGTTCAAATAATTTGTTAGAGTGGCTCACAGAATTAGAGAGACACTATATTATTAGTTTTTTATACCAGTATATAATTCAGGAATAACCAGATGGAAGAGATGTATAGGGCAAAGTATGTGGGAGGGGGCTCCACATTTCCATGCCCTCTCTAGTCATGCCACTCTCCTCAAATCTCCATCTATTCATCAACCTGGAAGATCTTTGAATCCAGTCCTTTTGGGTTTTGATGGAAGCTTCATTACATAGTAATAATTAACTAAATCATTGGCTGATGACAGTTCATTCAGCCTCCAGCTCCTCTCCCCACTCCAAAGATGGGTGAGGGTTGGGCCTGAAAGTTTCAACCCTCTAATGACATGGTTGGCTTCATTGGCAACCAGCCCTTATCCTTAGGTGCTTACCAAAAGCCACCTTATTAACATAACAAACTACACCTTTTTCACACATTAGGAAATTCTAAGCATTTTGGGATCTGTTAGCCAGGAACTATGGATGAAGACCAAGTATATATGAGAAAATATTTTGGTCATCTGAATGACAAAATATCTATTTCTTATAAATGACAATCTTGCATTCATAAAACAGGGACACTGATCAATTATATGTTGGCCTGAGGAATTCAAGCGTTTTCATATATATTGATAGCTCATTGCTAATGCTTCAACTATTTGTGGTGATAATATGCTGTAGGAACAAAAGCAGAGCTCTAGTAATAGAGAGATATGGATATGATTTTTGTTTTTTCCACATCTTATTACCTTGTAGAGTTACTTAACCTTCCTAACCTGAAATTTCTCATCTGTAAAATGGGAAAATAATACTTTCTAGGGTTATTTGATGATATGATGTATGAACATTCCAGAGACTCAACCAAAGTTACTTGTCTTGATGGACATCACTAATTTAGCGGTTAGCTTTAAGTTTATTTGATGGAGAGGAAAAATTGTTATTTAAATAGTCACTGACAGCAACCCCTTCTTATAGGAGTGGTATATATTACCTTTGGTTTAGCAAGAATCTTCATGATGCGGCTTTTGTTTGTGGAAATATAGGCCTCAGAGTATGCACAAGAAGTGAAAGGAGTAGAACTAAAGTACCCTATATGTTTACCCTAAACAGTAAAAAATTTGGAGTTTAATCCAAACATGGTTGTAATGTGGCATCTATCCCTATCTCCTACCCAAGAAAACATATGTCTCTAGGTAGTAGTGAGCAATATAAATTTTAGGAATATGGAAGAGTGTTGTATATCTTAGGTTTTTAATCCAAAAAGTCTATTATGTATATCTTTTAACTGCAAATTGCTCTCCTTAGCCTCCATACAGCCTCTATCTTGGTTGTAGAATATTCCCAACTACCATTTTCCCCCATAATAACATGTTTTTCATTACTTTGTTTTCTTCTTGTCATAGGAGTTTTCAGGAATAGCTTAGAACTAAGAGAAGAGGGCCTGGAAAACATGAGAAAGGTACACAGAACTTCAACCAGCCCATATGGTACTTTGAGCAGCTTCAGACAGATGTGGCCCCACCCCTGAAACATGTGCCCCAGATCATGGTGGAGCACACTGTGAGCTGAATTTTAACCCCTTTCTCACCACTTTAGCTAAGCACACTTGTGCAGTGAACAGCCTGAACAATCTATGTGTTGGCCCTGAAGAGGGAAGAATAAAGTAGCAAGAGAAACCTTTGGGAAAAGTGAGAATTTTCCATGCCTAGCAGGCTGGAATAATTTTAAAGACAGGATTGGCTAATGTACAATTTTAAAGATATATGCTGCAAGACAGTAAATAATTTCAGTTACCCTGGAGGCATAAATGAAACTGTCTATTAATAAAGTCTTAAGTTGGTGGTGTTTCGAAGAGTGAATGGATTGAGTCTGAGTTCACCTGAATGAATAGAGACCTGAGGCAGAATGTGATTGGTGAGTAGAAGAAGCTGTATGGCATCAGGGTGATTCAGGAGCAGTCTTCAGCCTAACCAGCCTTTCACAAATATCCTAGAGAGGTGTGCTTTGATTATGGGGGAAGGCTGATACTTGGATTCTATTTATATGAGTGGGATCCAGCACTAGGTAAAGGGAGGCATAGAATATAATGAAGAACATCAACTCAGACCACTGGAATCATATCTCAGTGTGGTATACCCAGTGTACCAATTATCCTCACTATTCATACTGATATTCACACTTTTGTATATCCTCTTCTCCTTAGGTGTGGACTGGATTGACTTAGTAAAATTTATTCACTTTTAGGAAATGGAATATGGCAGATTGGTTGTGCGTCATTTCTAAGACTAGGTTACAAAAAGCCTAGGGCCCCTATCTTGGGTATTCTTTTATTCTCTCTTACTTGTTCTAAGCGAAAATAGCTAACTGCCATGTTTTGAGCGGCTTTATGAAAAGGTCCACATGGCAAGAAACTCAGGGCAGCCTCTGACCAATAACCAGCAAAGAACTGAATCATGCCAATAGCTGCATGAGTGAGTTAAGAACAGGGGTGGGCAAACTTTTTGACTCGAGGGCCACAATGGGTTCTTAAACTGGACCGGAGGGCCGGAACAAAAGCATGGATGGAGTGTTTGTGTGAACTAATATAAATTCAAAGTAAACATCATTACATAAAAGGGTATGGTCTTTTTTTTTTTTTTTTTTTAGTTTTATTCATTTCAAATGGGCTGGATCTGGCCCGCGGGCTGTAGTTTGCCCTCGGCTGGTTTAGAAGCATATTCTTCCCCAGGCAAACCTTCAGATGGAACCTTAGCCTTGGCAAACATATTGACTACAATATATGAGAAAACTTGATGAAGGGGCACCCAGTTTTACTGCTATATCAGTTACTTACTGTTGTATAACAAACCTCAAAACTCAATGGCTCAAAACAACAACAACAACAACATTTATTATCTTATAGTTTCTGTGGGTCTGGAATTTGGGCATGGCTTACCTGGGTGGTTCTTGCCTGGGGTTTCTCTTGAGTTTACAGTAAAGATGCTAGTTCGGGTGATGGTCACCTCAGGGATTGACTGGAGCTGGAGGACTCACTTCCAAAATGGCTCACGGAAAAGTTGACGGTGGTTAGGAAGACTCAGCTCATGGACACATGGCCATCTTCTTATGACTTTTTGCGTATCCTCACAGTATGACATCTGGCTTCTTCTGACATAAGTGATTCAAGACAGAAAGGTGGAAGCTGAAATGGCTTTTATGACCTAGCATCTAAAGCAGTGGTTCTCAACCTTCCTAATGCTGTGACCCTTTAATACAGTTCCTCATGTTGTGGTGACCCCCAATTTCATTGCTACAAATTGAACATAATTAAAGCATAGTGATTAATCACAAAACAATATGTAATTATATATGTGTTTTCTGATGGTCTTAGGCGACCCCTGTGAAAGGGTCGTTCAACCCCCAAAGGGGTCACGACCCACAGGTTGAACCACTGATCTAAATCATACACAATTGTTTTTGCCATAGTGATTGATCCACAGCCCATCCCTAATATAATATGAGAGGGATTACCCAGTGGTATGACTATCAGGAACCAAGCTATTTGACCGTGGATTAGCTGCCCAGTGTTGCGTAACTTCAGTTTCCTTGGCTTTGAAATGGGGATAATAATGGTAGCTGTCTTATAAGGTTGTGAAGATTAAATGTCATATTTCAGATATTAGCAATTACTAACCCATACATACAAGTTTTTTTTTTCAATTTAAAATTAAATACTCTAAAAAGTGTGTGTAAGTAGAAAATAATGGGTATTTCTAGTATTCCATCTTGAATTATAAGAGAATCTTATGTATATGCTCAATAAATGTTAGCTATTTTCATCATTGTTATTATTAGTTATGAGGGTATTGTTGTTTATATTGGAGGGCTGGTCCATCTTTTTTAACATTGCTTCAGAAGTATTTCATAGATGACTTGTTATGTGATCATCTTACATCTGAAGTTCATTGGGAAGCTATCTAATGGCAGCTCTTGATTAAACTACATTTAACATATTATGTCCTAATACATTATTCTGGCTAGTAAGACTGCCTCATTACATGTCACAGAAATTAAAAGTGCAGCTTCTAATGTAAGTGTGCTGTCCTTAATGTGCTGGCAGAGAGTTTTTGCCAACACGGTCAGCAGAATACAGAACATGCCTGATCTACAATATCTGCAGGTCAGTTCAGACATTCTGAGCCTTGTTTAGACTTTTTCTTTCAGTCTACCGAAGGTGTGTAAAAGAAAGGGACACAGTTTTAGGAATAATTTGCTTGCAAGGAGCAGAACCTCAATCAAGGTTGCTGAAGCATATGTCCATTTATTATTAGTGTCAGAGAAATATCACAGATCGCAACTATTGGAAAAAGATCTCATGAAACTGGAAATTTATCAGGTGATCTTTCTGTCTTGCTACATGGTCTTCATCTCTTATCTTGGGGTCTCTGGGGTAGGCAGCTAGTAAGATGTTTCATAATGACCATCCCTCCTCGTAGTCATGTCCTTATGTAATCTTCTTCCCTTGAGTGTGGGCTGAACTTATTGACCCACTTCTAAAGGTGGAAGTAATGGGATGAATATCAGGACCCTCTGCAATTTGATCTCTGACCTTGCTCAAGTGACTAGGCCATTTTATAGTTTAAACTTTGATTCCGTCTACGTGATGAGCTGCATTCCTTGTATTGTCCATTTTACAACAAAAATTGTTTTACTAGTTTATTTTATAGACTCTGAAGAGAAACTGGGGTGTTGGCCCTGCCTTGTGCTTTCCCTCTTTGCTAATCATGTCTTATGACTCCAACTGTTGGCCATATCTTGTGAGTGTACTTGCTGACCATGAGTCAATTGAAATCATTGTTCTTATTTCACAACCCCACTTGCTGACCACCGAGTCAGGAGACCCCTAAAAATCCAGTTGCCTGCAGCAATCAGAAAATGAGTAATGTAAGTTTATGATTTTGTTTTCCTAGCAATCCATCCTTTTGATCAGCAACGCTTTGAAACTCTCCCTTTTAAAACTCTTGCCTTATTCTTCCTACCTTAGAGCATTTTACAAATCAGATCCTTCAGATGAGTCCTGTGGAACTTTTGTTCACACTTCAATCTTGGGTGTGCACATTCTTTCACTCGCTCAGAACACACGTGCTGGGGAAGCAAAGTGCCATGTTTTGAGCAGCCACCTGGAGGCCAAGCTGGTGTGGCGAAGGACAGAGCTCATCAGTCCAATAGCCTATGAGAAACTGAGATCCTCACTCTGAAAGCCCGTGATCAACTAAAATATGCCTATAACCACGTGAACTTGGAAGTGGATATCTCATCCCCATTTGAGTCATTTGGTCTTGAGATTGTTGCAACCCCAGCTGATGCTTAACTGTATCCTCAGGAGGGACTCTAAACCAAAATTTCCTCGGTGAACTGACCCACAGAAATAGTGAGATAATTAATGCTTGTTGTTTTAAGCTGCTAACTTTTGGTATAATTTATTAAGGAGCAAAATATAATACAGAGTTTGGTGCCTAGAAGTAGCATGTTACCATGATGAAAACCTAATGTTTGGGAGTGGCTTTGAAATGAAAATTGAGAAAAGCGGTAGTGAAATTCTGAAGTGCCTTGAAGAAGCTTTTAATAGGCCTCAGATAATCTTAAAAACAAAGCCTTAGGTCTAGCTCTAGCTGGTTTAGCTCAGTGGATGGATCATCAGCCTAAGAACCAAAGGATCCTGGATTTGATTCCTGTCAAGGTCACATAGCTTGGTTGCAGGCTCCTTTCTAGCCCCGGCCCTGGTCGGGGCTTGTGCAGGAGGCAACCAATTGATGTGTTCCTCTCACATTGATATTTCTCTCTGTCTTTCCCTCTCTCTTCTACTCTCCATAAAAATCAATGGGAAAATATCCTCAGGTGAGGATAAAAAAAAAAAAAAAAAGAACAAAGCCTGAGGTCTATATTGACAATGGAGACAGTTTTAAACTAAAGATAACATCTAGGCTTCAATTGTGTTTTAGTTCCAGGCCCAGAAAAGTGGTGAAACTAGACAAAGCTAGGAAAGCCAGGTCTTTGAGCATGAACTCACCTGTGTCTCTGGGTGTGGGATACTTCCTAAAAATAAACCCTGACTTTCTTTGCTACAAGCTCCTGTTCCTTTTTGATTGGGCTTTGATGCAAATGGACCCCTCTAGTCCAGTAACAATAGAAGCTTCTTAGTCTTTGATATGGCTGACAGTGAATGCTGGCAGTAAGCTGAAGGAAAGGGGAATCATTGTTATGCAGTGGCAGAAAATTTAGCAACGTTGTTGTTTGTAGTTATGTTATAACTAGAGGCCTGGTGCATGAAATTTGTGCACGGGTAGGGCCCCTAGGCCTGGCCAGTGAACAGGGATAATTGGGGCCTTCTGGCTGCTGGCCAGGGCCTTCCTTCCCCAGCTGCCAGATGCTGGTGAGGGCCTTCCTTTGTTCCATGCCACCCCCTGGGACACTTTGCATATTAGCCATATGTGTATGTATGTATGTGTATGTGTGTGTGTGTGTATATATACATGAACTGGGTGATCTAGTAAGGAGATTTCCAAGCAGTGTTGAATGTGCTGTTTTTTTCTTGCTACCTATAGCAATATAGAAGAGGAATGGATTAAATTGAAGTAGGGATGTTAAGTAAAAAGGAGCCAAGACTTGACAATTTTGAAAACTCTGATTTTCCTGGTGGTAACTGGTGCCAAAATTAACAAATGGCTTTAAATCCAAGATCAGATCCAGAGCACTGCCTGGAGAACAGTGGTCTAAAGATAAAGCAAAGGATATGACTGTCAAAACTTTTGTTAAGACTTCAGAAAGATAAAGGATTATGCCCCAGTGCACTATTCAGTTGCACAAAGGGCCCTTTAAAGAGATTATAATAGTGTGTTTCACAGATTCTCTCAATGAAACAATACTGCGTCTAGGAAGCTTAAGAGCATTATGTCTCAGTTGTCTCGTAAAAAGCTCAAAGAAGAGAAGCCCTCATCTCAAGGTTTGTGAATGTGGCTTTTGTCTAATGCAGTGAACCCAAAGAGGATTCATAGGAGACCCACAAAGTTCTTACAAGAGTTACAAAAGCAAAAACATCTCCAGCTTGGACTCAGGAGGGCAGACAGTATGGAGAAGTCTTTGGACCCCAGAATTAAACTGGAAGGAAGGAGAGTGTGCTATCCACTTACTATAAACACATGCTCCCTTTCATCACAAAAGGAAGGAAGGCACAGAGGGCAGAAATAATAACCGAGAAGGTAGAGTTGAGAGCAGAAAAAATTATTCCCAGCCTTGAAATTCAATTAAGGAACATTTAACGTTTGCCCAGTTGGATTTCAGAATTGCCATGGACCTGTGATTCCTTTGTGTATTCTTCCTCCTTTTTAGGAGATATGCATATAGCAGTTTTCCAATACCTGTCTCTATTGTATGGTGTGTGTGTGTGTGTAGGAGGGGCAGATAACTTGCCTCTAATTTCACAAGTCTATAGATCAAGAGGAATTGTTTTTGAGGATCTGTACTTCAGGAACTATGTTTGAGAAGATTTGTCAATTCCTGGACTACTTTAGATGACATTAGACAATAGGATTCTGGATTTTGAACTGACACAATAATGGAATGAAACTCTTAAGGCCACGGGAGGAGATGAGAATTTTGCATGTGAGAGCGATGTGATTCATTTGGAGCCACAGGTGTAGATTGTGGTAGGCAGCCTCTAAGATGGTCCCCAGTGACTCTCCCTCCTCGTACTCATGCGCTTCCCACTGAGTATGGGTTGAACTCACTTTCAATGAACATATATAGCAAAAGGTATAGGCTGTAACTTCTGAGATTAGATTTCAAAAACAATTGGCTTTTATCTCAGTTGTGTGTTCTCTCTCCCTCTCTTAGATTACTGGTACGAAGGGAAGCAAGCTGCCAGGGCATGAGCAGGCCCAGGGAGAGCTCCATGTGGTGTTGCAAGGAATCAGGCTCCCTAAGGGCTTTCTCCCAGGAGGAACTGAAGCCTGCCAACAGCCACATGAGTGATCTTGAATACAGATTCTTTAACCACAGTCTGGTCTTGTGGTCTTTGAAGTCCCAGATGGCAGTTTGACTACGTTATGAGAGACTCTGAACCAGGATGACCTAGCTAAACTGTTCTGATTCCTGACCTTCAGAAACTGTGAAATAATATGTGTTTGTTGTTTTAAGGCCCTGGGTTTTAAGGTAATTTGTTATGCAGCAATACATAAGACATTCTGTTTCCTCTTTTTGCAGACTGGCTACTTTGCTGACGTATCGATTTCATACAAGGTTGCTTTGCTTGCTGACCATAATTGACTGACTCACTTTCTGGGTCCCAATTTTAAATTTTTGGAGAGGGAATCCCATTGGCTCAGCTTGGGTGAGAGGTCCCATCCTGGTTCTATTTCCTTTCCATAGAAATGGTGGAGCATGAAGTATGTAGCGTTGCCATTTCCAGGCTGTTGGTAAGTTAGGTTTTATGAAGACAGTAGAGAGGAATTGATGGGCCTTCTAGAATTGCTGCTTTGAGAAAAGGTACCCCAGAGCTGTTTTTGTATGTGGAAAAGTAAGCTGGATTATTCACAACTGTGACTCTAAGGCCTATAACATTTTTAATTTTTTTTTTTAAATTTTTTTAAAAATATATTTTATTGATTTTTTACAGAGAGAAAGGGAGAGAGATAGAGAGTTAGAAACATCAATCAGCTGCCTCCTGCACATCTCCTACTGGGGATGTGCCCGCAATCCAGGTACATGCCCTTGACCAGAATCGAACCTGTGACCTTTCAGTCCACAGGCTGACGCTCTATCCCCTGAGCCAAACTGGTTTCGGTGTATAACATTTTTAAAAGATTTGGTATAAGTGCCATAGCTTGCTATAGGATTAACATTGATTTTTTAAAAAAATATATTTTTTAAATTGCTTGTAGAGTGGAAGGGAGAGGGGAAGAGAGATAGAAACATCGATTGGTTGCCTCCTACATGCCCCATACTGGGGTTCATGCCCGCAACACGGGCAAGTGCCCTGACCACGAATGAACCATTGACCTCTTGGTGCGTGAGACGATGCTCATTCCACTGAGCCACACCAACCGAGAAACATTGATACTTTTAAATAGTTATTTATACTAAATGGAAGTTAATGCTGGGTGTAACTAAGCAGTAATTAGTACAGCTATTCCCACAGTATTTTCACTAGGGTAATTGAGTTGACCATACTTATATCAAGGTATAACAATTGATAACTGGAGCTCTCTAGAGACTACACTGAGTGACTTTTTCAGGAAGATGTTCTCATTTATCAGAAATGATTCAGGAAAGTATTAGGCAGGAGCTGGCTCACACCATTATGACAGGGAAGGAGGACTGCTGTGTATGTCTAAGGCACTAAGGGTTGCAGTTAACATGTTGTTTCATGGGTGCTTTCCAGTAGCAAACTGCAGTGATTTTTTTACAGACTAGGTTGAACTGAAAATTGTGTTGCAGTGATAAAGAACTGTGTTGTTTTGACTCTTTTTGTCTTTCCCATTTGATTAATGTAACCCTATACAACACAGTGACTTGAACATTCTAGAGAGGATTGTAAAATGTACTCTAAACATAATTTAAAAACCACCCAGGTATGTGCTTTAGCATAGAGAAGTTATGGTGAAAGAAAACTAGCGTAAATATTTAGAACAAAGAAGACTACATGTATCATAGCATTAAAATGGTATTGAATGCACATATGTAAAAGATAATATTCACCTAAAATTGGCTAGTTGTTTGTATAATTTTGACAAGAAAGCTTGTACAGTGAGAGGCATGGGCAGATGAATTTGCAAATCTGTCTCAAAAATTCTGGGACAGTGTGCCAGCACTGGGAGTTTTAGCTCCTTGAGGGCACCTAGGAATATTATGAGGTGGCTTTGGGAATCTTGGACCTTAGGGTTTGTCTCCCAGACACTAGCTTTATGACTGTATTATAATGAAGGCGGAAAAATAGGCTGCTCTAAATATTGAGGGGAGAACTCGGGAGATAACAGAGTTGTTCTGAGGTGGACGAGAGTTGAAGGAATAAGTCACTTTTATTTTTTAAAAAATATTAGGTTATTTTTTTATTGTGGACATTATTAGAAATGCCCCCAATTTCCCACCCACTTTCCCGCTCCACCCAACCCCTGCAACATCCTAGTCCTTCACCACACTATTGTCTGTATCTTTGGATGATGCAGATCTACACTAATAAAAGACAAATATGCTAATTGACCATACCTTTGCTACACCCTAAGCCACGCAAACCAGCCAATCAAGGCGACTATATGCAAATTAACCCAACCAAGATGGCGGCCGGCAGCCACAGAGCTGGAGCAAGCAGGAGGCTTGGTTGCCCCAGCGATGGAGGAAGCCAAGCTTCCCACCTGCCCTGAGCTGGCTGTGGCCTCCACTCATGGCAACAAAGTTTCAATTATAGAAGACAAATAAATCCCAGATACCTGCTTCCAGCCAGCCTCCACTGGGAGC
>NW_006291486.1:436448-446782 GCF_000327345.1 Myotis davidii | reverse complement strand
CATATAAATTCTTTGGTTAATCTCTTCCCAGCTCCCCCAATTCCCTTCCCTCTGAGATCTGTCAGTCTGTTCCATGCATTCATGTCTCTGGACTTATTTTATTCATCAGTTAATTTTGTTCATTAGATTCCACATGTAAGTGAAATCATGTGATATTTGTCTTTCTCTGACTGGCTTATTTCACTTAGCATAATACTCTCCAGCTCCATCCGTGCTGTCCCAAAGGGCAAGAGATCCTTCTTTTTACTGCCACATCATATTCCATTGTGTAAATATACCACATCTTTTATCTATATCTATATCTATATCTATATACACATGCTATTTAACTGGGATGCCATAATGGGTCCACTGGACAGGAGGAGGTTGCCCACACAGCCTTGGGGGTGGGTCAGCAGGGCCTCAGTGTACCTGTGCTGGGGGAAGGCCTGATCAGTAGGCAGGGCTGGACCACCAGGCTGTGGGGCCTGGGGAGTGAGGCAGAGTTGGACCAGAGGGTGGGTGGTGCCACACAATTTGCTGCAGGGCCTGGGAAGCAAGGCATGTCCAGCCTGGCAGCTGCTGCAGGGGCTGCTGTGCTGTGGGCCCAGGTCAAGTCTCATGCAGGAGGCAACCAATCGATGTGTCCCTCTCACATTGATGTTTCTCTTTGTCTTTTCCTCTCTCTTCAATGCTTTCTAAAAATCAATAGGAAAATATCCCTAAGTGACTTGAGGGAAGGCGACCCGAGTGATTTCAAATCGCACGCTGGGCTACTAGTTTGCTGATAAGTACTTGGACTGTTTCCAGATATTAGCTATTGTAAATAATGCTGCTATGAGCATAGGGCTGCATATATTCTTTCTGGTTGGTGTTTCAGGATTCTTAGGATATCTTCCCAGAGTGGGATTGCTGGGTCAAATGACAGTTGTTTTTAATGTTTGAAGTGGCCCCATACTCTTTTCCATAGTAGCTGCACCAGTCTGCATTCCCGTCAGTGGTGTACTAGGTTTTCTCCACATCCTCACCAACACTTGTTGTTTGTTGATTTATTGATAGTAGCCATTCTGACAGGTGGGAAGTGATGTTTCATTGTCCTATTAATTTGCATCTCTCTGATGATAGTGACATTGAGATTTTTTTCATATGTCTCTTGGCCCTCTGTATGTCCTCATTAGAGAAATACCTATTCAAATCCTTTCCCCATTTTTTAATTGTATTGTTTGTCTTCTTTTTGTTGCATTGTATGAGTTCTTTATTTATTTAGGATATTAACCCTTTATCAGATGTATCATTGGCAAATATGATTTCCCATAAAGTGGGTTCCCCTTTCATGTTGATGCTGGTTTCTTTTACTGTGCAGAAGCTTTATAGTTGGATGTAGTGCCATTTGTTTATTTTCTCCTTAGTTTCCCTTGCCCTAGGAGCTGTATCTGTGGCAAAATGTAGTTTTGCCACAAGAGATGCCTGAGATTTTGCTGCCTATGATTTATTCTAGAATTTTTATACAACAACAAATTTAATACTACTACTAATGGTTATTTTTTTCTGTGTAACAGATATTATTCAGATTACTGTCATTATGGCATTATTTTGTTATTATAACTTATCTTTTAGGAATTGCTAATCCTATGTAACAACCAAGGAACTGAAAAAGTTAACAAAGTTAACATTTCAATATTTTTTATTAAAGAAGTAATGTTTTATTACAGAAAATATGCACTAGCAAAGATTAGATATGACATTGATAACCATGCCCCAAACTACCCTCCTTTCCCAACTCTATATGATTTACCTATTGACTTTACTTTCATTTTATCTTATGTTAATAAAAATATTTCTAAATTTATGATGATATATATAACTTAACAGGGTGTATAAACAACATAGCAGAAAGAGAATTACAATAAGAAATTTTTTTCACTGTATCATCTTTCATGAAGCAAGCAAGTCAGGTAAAAGGTACATTTATTCACTTGCAGAAGCATGTACTATGTAAGCACAAGAAAATGAGCATTTTCCCCCCAATAAATTTCAACTCAGAGTATCTATCAAAATAAGATTAGAATTCATGTAAAAAGGTTTTATAACCTTGATATTCCCCAGATTTCCTTCTAGTATGTGGTCATGAAATTTAGTAAATGCACAGTGATACCAATAGAAATCCTCAGAATTACTCTGACAATGATGGTGCCCTTGGGGAGGGGGCCTTAAGTGAGCTACTGAAATGAATGTTCCAAATTATTAAATTTTATTACTTTTAAAAGCCAAATTATTTTTTATTTTAAGCATTTTTTAAGGAATCTTAACACACACATGCTACCCATTTTTCTGCTTCTTAAACTGAACATACTAAATATTTTATTCATTTTGTGATGGCTAGGTCTCAGGTTATCATTATGAATAATTTTTGTTTTATATGTTAATACAGTGTTTCCCTCAGGGGCTAGTGATTTCTATCAGTCTGTTTGATTAATTACCTTAAGCTTTTAAATAAGTTCTGGTGATTCTCTTGACTGTATTGTCCCTTCCTTACTCTAGGCTATTTCAATTTGATAATTCCCTTTCCTTCACACTTTTAATCTATTATTTTCTGTTATCTCTATCTTAGTATAAATTAGATAAACATTCAAATCAGTAGAATATGTTATATAATTGTAATCAGTAACCTTTTACTCAACAGCTTGAGCTCCACACTTCTGAAGATATAATAAATGGGATTTATTTGTTATTCAAAACATGTTTTCAATGCCAATACCATATTACATTGAATCTAAGATGTCAATTATAATTTGTTACATGGGGTACTAAGAAAGAAAAAAAAAAGTTGCATATTAAGATGCATCCCCAATTTATAGATGTAAAAATACAAGTCTTGGAGGAGATGAAATATGATGTGAGTGATGGGGATACATCAATGATCAAAGGAAACAACATTTCTACTTTAATGGAGCTTTCTAATTCGCACACATAATTATGTCAGGTGATGGTTAGTACTGTGAAGGAGAAGCAAAGCTAGGCAAGGGGTAGGAGAATGACAAGTGGAAGAGGTTGTGTTCTTTTCATAAGTAGCTGGAAAGTCAGAAAAGATGTCTATGATGAGAGGATGTTTAAGAGGAAACAAGTAGGAAGAGAAAGAGTGAGCCATGAGGTAGAAGAAGATAATTCCAGGTGGTGAGTGCAAAGACTCTGAGATGGGGGTATGTTTCGGGTGTTGAGGAACAGCAGGTAGGTTAGCATGGCTGCAGTGGAAGAAAGGAGTGAGAGCGTAGTAGGAGATGACATCAAAGAGATGGTGAGCTCCAAATTAGGCCAAGCCTTGTAAGACATGGTACTAAGAACTTCGGAATGCACTCTGTGATAGATAACAAGCTATGCAAGGATTTTCAGCGATGTGGTCTAATTATAACAGAAACATTATGATTTCAGTGTGGAGAAAGACTGAAAACAAAAAGTTCAGTTAGAAGATTATTTGAATTATCCAGATAATGGATGATGGAAACTTAGACCACTGTAGCAATGATGGAGGTGTTGAGAATTGGTCATATTCTGGACATATTTTGAGGGTCAAGCTTGTAGAATTTGCTGATGGATTTAATGAAGGGATGTGTGAAAAAGAGGGGAGTGAGACCAAGGTTTTTTGGCTTACAAAGAAACAGTGTTGGCATTTATTGAGATTGAGGAAAACTGAGAGAGAGGGAATAGGGTAGAGGAAGAAGATTTGAAGACTGATTTTATACAAGTTAAGTTTGAAATGTCTTAGCTATCAAGTGAAAAAGTGAAATAGGCAGTTGAATATACATGAATCTGGACATCAGGGGAAAGGCCCAGACCAGATAAATAAATTTTGGAGCCAGAAAATGAGTGAACAAATGTGCCAATTGCTCCTCACAGATTGAATAAAATATGGATTAAGAATTAACATGGGATTTGTTAACATAAAGTTTGTGAGAACATATTGGAGTAGATTCAGGAAAGAATGAGAGGCAAAAAAGTGGAAGCATTGTTTTTCAAGGGTTTTTGTAAAGGGAGACAGAAAAATGGGATGGTTAATACTCCTTCCCATAATTTTGAAACCTTTTTCAATTACCTTTAATATCATCCAGTTGGAAGGTATAGCAACAAGATATTTGGACTGCAGGGCATATTAATTCTCTGATGTCATGTCTTAAAAAACTTGGTCAAGAAATGAAGTAAGCTCAAATATACTTTCATTCAAATCAAAAACATATATTTTTTATCATTGCATTTTTTTTAAAATTTAGGGTAGCATTAAAGACAAAAGGACAAGATTTGCAAATATAGGGCCCAAAATGGCCATCCACCTTTTATACCGGAAATCTCCTCATTTCTCGGTGGTAGTCTAAGTGGAGACTCCTAGGTGCCTAGGCAGATATTAACTTGGGCTTCGGATGTCACTTCAGACACTACCTGTCAACAGAGACTCGGAGCAGCTAAAAATATAGGGAGGTTCCTGTATGAAATTCCTGCTAGGAATTCAATTAGCTGTTGCACTTCTACAGTGGGTAGCTATAACCTTTTAGAAATAAGTATTTGAGGATTGAATACTTGTGCTTCAGTCATCTGCAACATCCAAAAGGTATAAGAATGCAGTTCTAGATTTTTGCAGGCTAGATCACCCCCAACACTGACTTATTTCTTCAGACTCTGGTCTTCTCAGTGGGTGGGTCAGTCGCTGCTGTCACTGCTCTGCTGGGACTAATGCCATCCATCTGCTCTGCCCTGCCTGGCCATGTGCTCTCTGCATCTCCACACCGCTTTTCTTTCATTTTTCTTGGTACAGGCAGGTTCAAATAGCTATTCCAAAATAGCTGCAATTGCCACTTTCCTCTAAACTTTAGGCTCTGTGGATGAATCTTATTAGATAAGAAGGTTTCTTGCTAGATACCTTCTTCCCTTGGAATGATTACTTTCTTCCTGAAGTGTTCCCAAGCAATTTACCTTCTCCTTCTCCTCACCTTTGCCTGCCAGACATGCCATCTATGTCTGAACTCTAATCTTGGTCCATATTTGAGTTCTTTGCCTTTGAGTCTCCTCATTCTTCTTGGAAATCAGTGGATGTAAAAATGTACCAGGGGCTGTGACTTAACTCCACCTGCTGGATGGATGCACATCTTGTCTGTTTCTAGGCTAACTGGAAAGCTTTAGAGCACCATATGGGTTTGGGAGAAGAAGAGAAATACTATGGATATGAAGTCTCTGCTTTTTCTCCCCCTACCCGTGCTATAGTAGCTAGGATCTTTGGAGAAGCAGAAAGAGAAATGGAGTTCAGATTTTCTGAAGTACCATAAGAACCTATTTTAGGGGCTTGAAATAATGGTGATTATTACTGGAATCTGGAAAAAAAAATGCAACGTGTGTGTGTGTGTGTGTGTGTGTGTGTGTGTGTGTGTGTCTGCATGCTCATGTGCACCTGCTAGCCTGCTGGCTAGCCTGGAAAAAGCTTTTCAGTTGCTTTTTTTTTCTTTATGGGTCATGCCTCACAGATCAGTTCTTTCACTGATCTGGCTCTTGAAACTTCAGGGGTTTAGATGGGTGAGGAATGTGTTGGAGTTGCACTGAGAATTGCCATAAAAAAGTCTGTGTGTATAGATGATGATGCTACTGACACATGCTGTTGGCAAACTGAGTGTTTAGTGTGGTTTTTGTTCCTCCCAGCAGCAGGGATGGTCTGAGCTGAGCCTCTCCTGCTGCTCTCCAGGTCCCCATTTGTGAAATGGCTGGCTGCTTGCGGGGAGGAAGTCGATGGCTGGGAACCATTTTCTTCATGCAATGTTAAGTGCTCCTTGTGGATGCTGCTGCCAGAGGGGTGATGAAAACCTGGCAAATTATTGTTCATCTCAAGCAGCTCCTGATGTGCTTCCTACTGAGGGGAAGTAAAAAAAGAAAAGGAGGCTGCAGCAGGCAGGTGCTGATGCCTTCCTTTCTTTGGCCTGTCCCCTGCTGCTGGGTCTTGCTTTTGTGGATGAGGTGTCTGTGGGGGCAGCACAATCCACGTGCTTAGGATAGCTGCTCATAAATCAGCAGAGGCAGCAGGCAGGTGAAACACTAAAACGTTACCCTATAAAATATTTAAAGAAAGCTGTGAATTCAGTTTTCTTTTGATTAGTTCTCCGGATCTATACTTCAGTAGCTTTGCTGAAGTGCCTGAGTCAAACCAGAGGTACCCCCAGAGCCCATTTAAGTACTTTGCACTATTTACTTAATATTTTAAAGACAAAAAACACTTTGGAATATTGAGCACTCCAAAAGAACAAAATCTACTGATGGACCCCGAGGGCATTTCACCTTTACGACAGCAATATTGCCAAACACTATAGCAGTCTTTCATTTTTATAACACTAGATACGTTATGGGATGAGTCCGCTTCAGGGGGGTCTTTTAACTCAGTGCACTGCTTTCTTGTGTGGTAAGTGTAATCTCTAGGGAAAGTACTGCTTTTTATTTTGACATCTTCCATACCTTTATTTATTTAATTTTGCTTAAAGTGTTCCTTTTTTAAATTGAATTTGTCAGTGTGACATCTATATATATATAAAAGCCAAGTGACCGGAAAGATGGAACAACTGGAACTGGTCGCTATGACACACAAGTGTGTGGCCAACTAGCCTGATCAACCCCGATCAGCACCCCCCTAACTGCCTGTGGCTCCTCACCCAGCCGGCCTCGCCCCCACTGAGCCCCCCCTCCCCAATAGGGGGCGGGGCCAGTTAGCCAACCTCCTGTTGCCCCTTCCTCTGGCTCCCATAGCCCCTCCCCCCCTGATTGGGGGCTGGGCTGCGGCTGGTCCAGCCCAATCAGCCCCTACAGGACGGGGCTGGCTGGACCCCACCCATGCATGAATTTGTGCACCGGGCCTCTAGTTTATTAATAAAATTATACAGGTTTCAGGTTTAGAGTTCTACTGTGCAACACATCATCTGCATATTGTATTGTGTGTTTACCACCACAAGTCAAGTCTCCTCCCATCACCATTCCCCTCCCCTGCCTTACCTACTTGTACCTCCCCCAGTCCTCTTTGCCTCTGGCAATCACCACTCTGTGGTCTGTATCCATGAGTCTTTTTAAAATTTTTTTTTATCTTTGCTTAATCCTTTCACTCTTCTGTCCCAGCCCTCAATCCCCTCCCCTCTAACAGTTGTCAGTCTGTTCTCTATATCCATGCCTTTTATTTAGGCCTAGAGGCCTGGTGCACAAAACTCATGCACTCGGGGGGTTTCCCTCAGCCCAGCCTACATCCTCTCACAGTCAGGCATCCTTAGCGCTGCTTCCAGGGTGGGAGAGGCTCCTGCCACCACTGCTGCGCTCGCCAGCCATGAGCCTGGTTTCTGGTTGTGGGAGTGCACTGATCACCAGGGGGCAGCTCCTGTGTTGAGCATCTTCCCCCTGGTGGTCAGTGCATGTCATAGCGACCAGTCGTTCTGACGTTTAGTCAATTTGCATATTAGCCTTTTATTATATAGGATGTTTTAACAAAAGAAACAACTAAATGTGTTTGCCAGGATACAGGGCTTGAAGTGGAAACAAAATAACTGTAATAGATTTGGACCTGATTTAGAACCAGAAAACTGGGTTTTAGTGTTGGCTCTGTTGTTCAGTTGTTATACAACTCAGGAAAATTTTGGCTACACCAATTACTAGCTGTGTGATGGTGGGTATATTATCTAATCTTGCTAGAGCATGCGTTTTTGTTTTTTTTTTCATCTGTAATATGAGGAGAATTAATAATGCTCTCTGGGCTGTTGTGAGAATTAAGAGTACAGATTTAATGCCTACCACAAAGCTTTGCTCTTTATAAGCATCTGATAAAGTTAAATGTTACTAGAACTGAATTTTAATTGCATTTTATTTTTTGCTGTTCTCTAAAATTAAAGTTATTGGGGTGACATCCTATTTAATAAAAGCCTAATATGCAAATTGTCCCCTTGGGCGGTCATTCGACCGATAGACCGGGAGACCAGGAGTTCGACTGCTCACTATGACCATCAGGGGGCGGCATGGAATATGGTGGGCATCGGCACACGGTACTGGCAGCAGGTGGCAGTGGAGGGACTGCCAGCCCCGATGGGCCCCAACAATAGTGGGACCACCGCAGGATGGTGGAGCAGGTGGCACCAGGCCACGGCGGGTGCAAGCAGGGGCCTGATCGCCCTGCTGATCAACCCACAGATGGCAACCAGCAGCGGTGGTGGTGGGCGGGGCTGCCTCCTTGCTCCCAGGTGCTGAGGGAGCTGGGCGGCGGGGGCCTGGCCCTGGTCCATCCCCATGCAGGCAGGATAATGTAGCAGGTGAGGGACAGCACCAGGCCAAGGTGGGCTGCCAGGTGGGGCTGTGGGGCTGTGGGGTTATGAGGTTTGGGTGCGAACTGGGGCCCAATCTCCGTAGGCCACCCCAAATTCGTGCACTGGGCCTCTAGTTTGTTAATAAGATCATATGGTTTCTATGATACATGATCAATATCTTGCACTGTGTGTCCACCATCCAAAGTCAAATCATCTTCCATTACCATATATTTGGCCTTTACCCTTTACTATCCCCACTCCCTTCCCTCTGGTAACCACCATACTGTTGTCTGTGTCTATGAGTTTCAGTTTTATATGCCACATATGAGTGAAATCATATGGTTCTATTCTCAAAGTCCCTCCATGTTGTCGCAAATGGCAGTATTTCCCTTTTCTTGTGGCTGAGTAGTACTCCATTGTACATTTGCACCATATCTTTTTTTTTTTTTATCAAATTATCTGTCGAAGGACACTGTGATTATTTCCATATCTTGGCTATTGTGAATAACGTTGCAGTGAACATTGGGGTGCATACTTTGTGAATAAATGTTTTCAAGTATTCTTTCTTTTTAAAAATTTATCTTTATTGTTGAAAGTATTACAGATGTCCCCTTTTTTGTTCCCTCCATTGACCCCCTCCAACCCACTTCTGCCCCCTCTGCAGGCCTTCAGCACACTATTGTCTGTATCTTTATTATACACACACACACACACACACACACACACACATATATATATGCATATAAGTTCTTTAGTTAATCTCTTCCTGTCCCTACCCCTTCCCTGGCCTGGGGGCCTGGTGTGGAGTAAGGACCCCTCACTCCTCAGGGAAACATCCCCAGCCAAGATACCCTTCATGATTTTAAACCATCATTGTTTACTTAGGATTTCTCTTGTTTCTTTTTTCTTTTTATTTATTTATTTATTTTTATTTTTTTAAAAATATATTTTATTGATTTTTTACAGAGAGGAAGGGAGAGAGATAGAGAGTTAGAAACATCGATGAGAGAGAAACATCGATCAGCCGCCTCCTGCAACATCTCCTACTGGGGATGTGCCCGCAACCCAGGTACATGCCTTGACCGGAATCGAACCCGGGACCTTTCAGTCCGCAGGCCGACGCTCTATCCACTGAGCCAAACTGGTTTTGGCAGGATTTCTCTTGTTTCTTGAGATAGGCCTGTAATAATATAAACTTCTCTCTTATTACTGCATCCCAGAAGTTTTGATGTGTCGTATTGTCATTCTCATTTGTCTATCTTTTTTTTTCTATATATCTTTCGATGTCACCTTTTATCTCTTCTTTGATTTAGTCATTTTTTAGTAGTATGTTGTTTAATATCCACATATTTGTGGGTTTATTTACTTCCTTTTTGCAACTGATTTTAATTTAAAAGCATTGTGGTCAGAGAATATGCTTGATATACTTTCAATCTTCTTGAATTTGTTGATGCTAATTTTGTGTCCCAACATATGGTCTATCCTTGAGAAAGCTCCATGTGCACTAGAGAAGTATGTATAATCTGATATTCTTGTATGAATGACTCTCTAAATATCATTTATCTCTATTTGGTCTAATGTGTCATTTAAGGATGATATTCTGTTTTGATGATCTATCTATAGCTATGTAAATGGGTATTTAGGTCCCCTACTATGATTGTTTTTGTAAGTTTCTCTCTTTAGTTCTGAGAGTAGTTGCTTTATGTATTTTGGTGGTCCCTGATTGGGTGCATATATATTGAGAAATGTTATGCCTACTTGATGTAGTGTCCTTTTTTTTCATCATAAAATGTCCATCTTTGTCTCTTGTTACTTTTTGTTATCTTGAAATCTATTTTGTCAGATATAAGTATGGCTACATATGCTTTTCTGTGGATTCCATTTGCTTGAAGAATCATTTTCCATCCTTTCACTTTGAGTCTATTCTTGACTTTGTAGCATAGATATGTGTCTTGAAGGCAGCATAAGGTTGGTTTTGTTTTTTTATCCAATCTGCCACTATGTGCCTCTTTATTGGTGACTTCATCCATTTACATATATGGTAATTGTAGA
>NW_006291486.1:419127-434397 GCF_000327345.1 Myotis davidii | reverse complement strand
CGCGATCATGAGCTCTGCTTTAGGCCCAGGCAAGGGACCCCTAGCTCCCGGGACTGCCAGCTTCGACCGTGCCCAGCTCCCATCACTGGCTCCACCCCTACTTCCTGCTATCACTGGCCAGGGCGACAAAGGCGCCTGATTCTCCGATCTGGCTGGGGGGCAGGGCAAAGGCAGTCCTGGGTTTCCTTCCGATCACTGTCAGTGGCAGGGCGCTTCTTCCTGCTTTCCCTTTCGCCTCCCTGCATTGTGCTTACATATGCAAATTAACTGCCATCTTTGTTGGCAGTTAACCACCATCTTAGTTGGCAGTTAATTTGCATATCACCCTGATTTGCCAATGAAAAGGGTAGCGGTTGTACGCCAATTACCATATTTCTTTTTATTAGTGTAGATTGTGTTTCTGAGATAGTAGATAGTTATTGTAGAGTTCTTTTTTTTCATTCTCACATCTCTGTGTCATTTCTAGATTTCAATCTTGATGTCACTTTTTCTTTCTTCCATCTGGTCTGCTCTAGTTTCTGTTCTTGTGAGGTCATTCTTTATCTTTTTAATTGAGCTCTTAATCTCCAGAATTTCTATTTGGTTTTTTTTAAAGTTTCAATATGTTTGGTAATACACTCATTTGGTTCATTGATTTTATTTCTGAATTTTTAAAACTGCCTATGTGTGTTTTCTTGCATCTCGTTGAGTTTTTTTTAGAACTGTAATGTTGAATTCTCTGCCATTTAAAATCACATATTTCCATGTGTTTAAGTTTTTTATTTTTTCTGGAGATATTTTTCTTTTTTAAACCTTGAAACTGTTATGTTGCATTATACAAGATTAACAATTTCCCCACCACACCCTAGCACCAACCCAGTGGCTATACCAAAGCCACAGCCCCTTTTTATTTTCTTCTGAGCTGCCTCATTACCTGGGTTATTCATAGTACTTGATGGATTCCTTCTATGACTGGCACTTCTTAGTAGATTGAGAAGAAGTCTTTCTATTTTCTTCCAGTAGGTGACCCTGAATCACAAGTTTGGTGTGTTTTTGTTTGTTTGTTTGTTTTTGTTGTTCTCTTGCACTGATTTGTTTTTTCATATCTCTGAGAGGGGGGTGAAAAATGGCCAGTGTTCCCTGGGAAAGTGGGCATCTCCTCTATGTTCAGGCCACCTCATTCTCAGGGGTCCAAATCCATGAAATCCCAGTGCTGTCCTCTGTAGCCACACACTGCCAGCAGTGTAGCTGTGATGGATGTACAGAGGTGAGGTGAGCTGGGGAAATTTGGCTGCTTCCTTTTTTGCTTTGTCCTCCCAGTAATGGTGATTGACAGACCTCTGCTGCCTCCCCTCTGTGTCTTTACTCGACCTTGGGATTAATCACTCAAGGAAAAAAATGTTTCTGTAGTACTGTTCTTGGGTTTGCAGATAATGTTCTCTTCAACCAGACAATCACTGCTATAGTTCCTTCTGGGGCCTGCTACTAGCTGTGGCAGGATGGGGGAGGCCAGGTTTCAGGCTTTTTTTTGTCTGTCTGGAATGCTGATAAACAATTGTGTCTGCACCTCTGTGCTTCATTACTGCCCAGGTCAATGAATGGGCTTAGTCACAGCTCATACTCCCGTCCTGCTTTTTTAGGAATGCTCACTGTATCCCTTTGCTCCTCCCAGGTAAAGGGAGTGCCAGTGGCAACCTGATTCTTCCCCTCTTCCAGCGGAGCCCTGCACTGAGCTCTAGGCTGTGAGCTCTGGGCTGTCTTGCCTCCTAGCCTGTCTCAGCTCTTCTCCCTTGCACCTTCCCGGTTTGCTCCCACCTGCACACCTTCAGACAGTTCAATGTGCGGATCTCTCAGACTCATTTGTGCGTTGAGCAGGGAATCTTTCGTGAAATTATAGCTGTTTAAATTGTTGAAACTTAAAAGGAAGAGACCAAGGGCTCTTCTTACACTACCATCCCTCTGATGTCACCTAATTCTATTTTTTTTAAATTTGTGAAATGGTGGTGATAATATGCATTGCATAGGGTTATTGTCAGTTTTAAATAAATATGGCATGTGTGAGTACATATACACTAAATGCCATATAAATGTAAGATATACTTATAGTCATAATGGAGTTTGAGAACTGGAAAAGGAGCTAGGTAAGTAAGAGAGAAGCAAAATAGAAAAGACAGCAGGAAAGTTAGGAGTAAACCTATGGAGTCATTTTCACATTATTAGATGGAATTACAACTGCCACCCAAACCAAATCAAATCAAATCCAAACCCAAATCCAAAATCCAAACCAAAACAAAGTATATCAATAAATGAGACTTAAAAATGAACAACACTTAGCCTGCTAGTGTGTTAGGAGCACGTTAAGTTGCTCTTCTCCATCTTAAAAATATGTTTATTATCGCTTTCTTCTCAGCAGAACCTGCTGGTCAGTGCTCTGGGTCTGAGATAATTATGAGGATGATGTGAAAGTAGAGGGAACCAAGTTTCTGGAGACCATCCCATGGATCTTCCTGTTGTAGTTGCAGAGCCCTTTCTCTGGGCCAGCCTGGCTCCTCCTAACAGACAGGCTCCAGGAGTGCCTCATTTTTCTTTCTCTTCTAAAGACTTTGAATACCAGGGGTAGGATGGGTCTCAGTCCCTAACTCCTTAGATCTTTACTTTACCAGAACACAGGTGGCAAGATATTTTATTTTAACAATGTTTATGCAGATAACATGTGGTAATAAATAGGGGATATTAGAAAATGAGAAACAGCAAACATGGAAATATTACAAATTTTATAACAGCCTTAATAGTTCCACTATTAATAGTAATGCCACTATTTCCATCATATTGTAAAGTAGGAGTGGAACTAAAGAGTTAAATTAGAGTCAGGTTCATTTAAATCTTTTATTTAAGAAAGAAAAAGAAAGTGAACATTCTCTCTTGTATCCTAAATACCTTAATGTGTGAGACCTCACAGGTATTTATGCATATATGAATCTTTTTCCCTGCCCTATATTTGGTCTCTCTTGAAATCATTTTTATTTCTTCTGTCATGCACATTTCTGTAAAGACATCTGAAAGAATGTTTTCACATATAGAGAAGTTCATGTGAGCTGATGTGAAATAAACTGGCAGGGAGGTGGGGTAGTTTTTCAGAATCAATGAAGACATGAGTGATGAATTGGTCACTATTAAATTGGCCTAGGATCACCAACCAGGACTCAAATAAATCAAGCTTTTGCAAGTCAAATTTAATAACATGTAAAACATGGCCCACAGTGATAGTTCATATAGCATTTATTCAGTCTCCTGATTTTCAGTGCAATATGATATAAAAGCTTGGAAGGGCTGGGTAAATGGGTTTTGGACTTGGGTGAAATTTTGCAGAGTAGAAGTTTCTGGATTAATTCATATTTTTTTTCTGCAATCCTACCTAATAAAGTTGGAATATGCAAATTGACTGTCACTTTGTGACAAAGATGGTGGTGCCCATAGCCACAAGATAGCTGTGCACAGTTCCCTCAGGACCACTGGAGTCCCCCAGTCTTTTAAGCCCTCACTGTGGGGGCAAGGGACAAGCAGCACCCCAGTCTCCTGTGGAGAGCAGACAGCAGGGTGCTGCTTGCCCCTCGCCGTGGCACCAAGGGGCAAGCAGGCCCCCACAGAGAACAGACAGCAGGGCCCCTGCAGTGAGCAGACAGTAGGGCCCTGCTTAACCGTGGCCACAGCAGCAAGGGGCAAGCAGGCCCCTGCAAAGAGCAGACACCAGGGCCTGTGGTGGCGTCAAGCAGGCAGGTCCACAGAGAGCAGAGAACCATGGGGAGCGGGCCTTAGCCGTCAGTAGGACATCCCCTGAGGGCTTCCAGATTGGGGAAGGTGCAGGTTGGGCTGAGGGACGCCCCCCACCCCGTGCATGAATTTCATGCACTGGGCCTATAATATAATAATGTTTGCATATAAATACTGTTTCTACTTACATTTGTGGATGCTAGTGAGCCTGACAAGTGGGCCATTTACTTAGATGCCTGTCACAGTGTATATTGTCACTCCAGAACTTCTGGGAGTTCTATAAAGGCCTTCTGTTCCTCAAAATGGCAGAACACTCCGTGGGAGCTTAACTGAACCAACCATGAGAACTAAAGATAGCTATTTGATGATGTTAGAGATAAATTAAAAGCTGTTTCTATGAATTGTAAGTATCTTTGTCTTACAAAGAGGATTGTAGATTATTTCTTTTAAACCAAAATTTGAAAGTTGATCTGATTAACCCTCACATCATCTATTATGACTTTTCTTTTTTGAGGTGTTACAATAATGCTCTGAAAAATATTGAAAATGCAGATGCTTTCTAAGCCTCTAGGGACCAGGTAGAGTTTGGCATGATTTAGGGGCAACCAGACAATGCTTCATTACACAGAACTGTGACCCCTTTCCCATCTGCTGTAAATGAGATCTGAAAACTTTCTCCATCCTATTATCTTGTCAATTCCTAGCATCAGTTTCTAACAAAAGAGTTGAAATGAAATATAGCTTTGGCTAAAAAAAAAAAAGTCCTTAGGTTGTAGTGGGCTGTAACTACAAACGGGTAATATTTAGCTTGTAATATGATTTTCTTCATGCAGATTGCAATGTTTGCATCTTGTAATGAAGTTCATATTTCTTTATATCAGTGGTTCTCAAGTGGATAACATTGGAGAAAGGCAAGATGAACCTAAAGGGGTATCTACTGCACACCTATGTATGAACATTGACTCTTTTTTTTAAAAAGTATATTTTTTATTGATCTCAGAGAGGAAGGAAGAGGGAGAGAGAGAGAGAAATATCAATGATAAGAGAGAATCATTGATTGGCTGCCTCCTACATGCCTCCTACTTGGGATCAAGCCGACAACCCAGGCATGTGTCCTGACCAGGAATCAAACCATGACCTCCTGGTTCTTAGGTTGATGCTCAACCACTGAGCCACACCAGCTAAGCACAATTGCTATTTTTATTAAAGTCTTTGCTGAGATCAATTCACTAGTCTTCTAATCAGTCTGCCTCCTGTTTCTTCTCATGCAATTCATTTCCCACATCAGCCACAATACTTACTTTTCTGAAGAATGTCTCTTATCATGTGGCTTCCCTGCTAGAAACTGGCTTCTCATCATCTGGAGAAAGCCCAGATACTCTTCAAACTCCTTGCACAGTGCACAGGGCCATATAAAATCTGTGCCAGGTGGGGGTGGGTGAGTGGGAAGAGATCAACCAAAGAACTTGAATGAATATATGCATAACCCATGGACACAGACAATAGGGTGGTAAAGGCCTGGGGTGATGGTGGTGGGAACAGGCTAGAAGGGGCCAATGGGGGGGAAAAGAGGACATATGTAATACTTTCAGCAATAAATATTTTATTTAAAAAAGAATGTTTAAAGAAAGAAAAATCTGTGCCAGATATGCATTTTTAACTTTGTGTTCTGCTACTCTTTTGTATAGTCTTACCTTTGACCATTGGTTTAGAAAAAGAGGGATGAAGTGTTGGATAGCTTGTCATGTGTTTCATCTGAGTTACTTTGTTATTCTCAGAACATATCATAATTTTTCATGCCTCTTTTTACTTGGAGTGTGTGTGTGTGTGTGTGTGTGTGTGTGTGTGTGTAGGAATGCTGTTCCTGACTCTATGCTTCTAAGACCCCTGACTCTATTCATATCTCTTATAGTTCATTGGAATAACTTATCATCTTTTTTAAAAACAAGACTTTCTTATCCTCTTGAATGCTTTTAGAACCAGGACTTAGCTTTATTTCTCTGTTTCTCTAGACTCCAACAGTGTGGTGCCTAGGACATTGACATATTAGTAAGTATTTTTTTTAATGAATGAATGAATCAATGAACATAAAACAGAGGGGCCACCTAGAAATTTATATTCTGCTGATTACATTTTGATAATACTTTGTCTGGTTTAAAGTGAAATGTGACCAGGGGTTTTTAAGCTTCAGAAGACTATTACATGCATTCTTGTGATACTTGACATGTTAATCTTATGGAAATAGGTTAATTACAAATGCTATATCATAGGGCTTAATTTATTATCATAAGGTCGTTGCTAGAGAATAAAGTTGATGAGACTGTGATGAATAATAATGTGCAAGTCACATTACTCTGGATGAGCAAGCTATGAATTATAATAAAAAGGAGAAATACTTGATGTGGGTTTGAGATTCTGCTTATTGGCAGTGCCAGCTCTGGTAGCATGTGGATGCTGAGATTCAAGTTTTTAAGCACTTCATAGTTTAAGGTTGCACATGTTGATCATTATTTGGAAAAATAACACAGGAAACGTCAAGTGCACTGCAAATGCTTGATATGCATGCATCCAAATAGACATACATGCCCATGTAAACATACATGTTTCTCTTTGATATTATTGAATGATATTCCATAGGTGAAACATGCTTTACAAATGTGGCAGTTGCTTAAGGTGGAACATGTTCACAATCATGAGATACATAATAAGATAAATGATACTGGGTGGTGGTATGTTAGAAATGACCAGTTTGGGGTGAAGAACAGAAACATAACTACTGAAATATCATAAAATTTAGTATCTATAATAATAAAAGCATAATATGCTAATTAGACCAGATGACCTTCCGGACGACCTTCTGGAGGATCGTCCAGATGAAGCCGCAGTGGCAGGAACTGAGCCATAATAAGATAAATGATACTGGGTGGTGGTATGTTAGAAATGACCAGTTTGGGGTGAAGAACAGAAACATAACTACTGAAATATCATAAAATTTAGTATCTATAATAATAAAAGCATAATATGCTAATTAGACCAGATGACCTTCCGGACGACCTTCTGGAGGACCGTCCAGATGAAGCCGCTGTGGCAGGGACTGAGCCCCTTACACGAATTTCGTGCATTGGGCCTCTAGTTTTAAATAATATCTGAGCAGAAAAGAAAAAAAATACTTTGCACAAATTTAATTAGTAGCAGGGGAAGTAGGTTGAATTTTTTTGAATATAGAAATTGTCATAATGCAGATGATTTTGGAAACTTACAGAAAGTGTGTCCCCTCAAATAATATAAATACTTAAGATCTGCATACTTTAATTCAAATCAGATTTTCCACTTTCCTTTGTGATGAGAAGAATAAGAAACTTAGTAATGGAAGTGTGTAGAGAAGACTCACTGTGATGTGGAAAGAGCTAACCTGGAGCTCAGAAGAACTGGAGCTCAGCCAAGAACTCTAGTCTTGGCTCTGACAAAAATTTTCCAACTCTGGGCAAATGTCTTCATCTTTGAGTTTTCCTCTCTATGTGAAATGGGCATGATCATAATGCTTTCCTCTTTCCTTCCCCCCTTCAGAGTCTATTGTTGGAATTAAGTGAGGTAATGTAAATTTATTTTGTCCTCTCCTTATATCTTTCCTCTATAATGTTCAATTATGGCATAGAAAAGAGATCTAGTGACAACCAATGCCTTTAGCACTTGTGCAGAAAAAGTGAATTTGAATAATTTGGTAGATGGAGTATCATGAAGAAAATAAGGAATATAACAGGGAGAACATGAATAGAGTTTAATGCTATGGATTAATGGTTACTGTTTTCCCAGGCTTTATGAGCTATTATTATGGACTTTATGTGTAATACCTTTTGTGAAATAGTCTATTTTCTTCAGTTATACTCTTAAGAGCACTTGGATTCTTTTCCTAAGACTAAAAGTAGTGTTATTTTTCTGCTTTCTATGAAAAGCATGCCTTACTTTTTTTTAATAAAGAGATTAAACCATCTAAGAATATTCATTCTGGAATAAAACTTGTTATGTCACTAACACCTTTTGAAAAAAATAGGGTGAGTATTCTTACCCACTTTAAATCATTATTTTCCTTTTGACAATTCCCAGTAGTGTTTATCCTATTGAAATCTAACCCACTCCCCTCTAACAACTGTCAGTCTGTTTTTTTGTATCTATGAGTTTGTTTCTATTTTGATTGTTTGTTTATTTTGTTCAGTAGATTCCCTATATACATGAAATCATATGGCATTTGTCTTTGCCTGGCTTATTTTATTTTGCATAATATGCTCCAGGTCCATCCATGTTGTCTCAAAAGGCAAGATTTCCTTCTTTTTTACTGCTGAGTAGTATTCCTTTGTGTAAATATACCATAGCGTTTTTATGCACTCATCTACTGATGGGCATTTGGGCTGCTTCATATCTTGTTGCAATGAACATAGGAATGCATGTATTGTTTTGAGTTTCCTCAGCTATATTCCCAGAAATGGAATTACTGGGTCATAAATTATAAAGTTTAGTAAATAGAAGTGGCAAAAAGTGGAATGGACTACCTTGGAAAATAATAAATTTCTCTATACCAAAAGTGTAAATTAGAGGATGATTAATCATTTGTTCAAATATGTAACAAATAGGGAGGGTAAGACTAGAGGGCCTCTAACACAATTAGATTCCAAAGTTATATAAATCTTTACAGTAAAAGCACAAGAAGGAATAAATGGAAGAGCCTATTAGAGTTTCTTTAGCACTACCATCTCATTTCTAATAAGGCAATCTTTTTCCTCTCCCAAGCACATGGTTAACTGTTGTTGTTTTTTTAATGGATACTCTAACTCTTTGAGCCTTTCCTCTATGAAAATTGTTATACTTATTGCTGATATTCACTATATTGCTTGTAATAAAAATTTATCAGAAATATATTTATATTTTTACCTGGTTTATTTATGTCTTGTAAAAATAGAGATATATGTGACAGATTTTTAAAATTTATTTTATGTTGGTTACTAGAAAACTTGTTAAATTTGGCTTCCACTTCATAGAATGCATTTGGTATATGCTAAACTGATTTCTGGTTTCTTGTCTTTTCTATTCTTATTCAGCCTGCTCACCAATGATCCAACACATCTTAGTTTTCTTCTTAAATTTTATTTGCTCTTGTATGAAATATATTGTAACATCTTTGGAACATAGCAGAATAACAAAAAATCATAATATATAAAGAGCCAGGGTTTGTCACGACCTAAATGTCCAGATGGATGACTGAACACCAGGATAGGGTCCCAGCTGGTGTCGCAGAAGTCAGTCCTGTGTCCCGGCTGCCTGTGGTGGGAGTCAGTCCTGGGTCCCAGCCGCCTGCTGCAGGAGTCAGTCCTGGGTCCCCAGCTGCCCGCGGTGCGGCAACAGGAGGGAGCTCTGGGTCCCGGCCACCTGCGGCGTGGCAGTGGGAGGGCGCTTTGGGAACGGAGCCATGCTGCAATCGGACTGGCCTCTTGTCCCTTTCCCCAAGCCCACAGGGCCGGAGAACCAGGGCCATGCTGTGATAGGACTGGACCCTACTTGAGAGGGCCCGAATTGTGAGAGCATGCAGGCTGGGCTGAGAGACCACCCTGAGTGCACGAATTTTCATGCACTTGGCCTCTAGTATATAAATAAAATCCTGATGCAAGCTCTACGTAAAATTATTCCAGCTTAAAAATATTTTCTTATGTAATACTAGGGGACCAGTGCACAGATTCATGTACCTTGAAAGGAACTGTGGGCCGCGAGGCTGCAGTGGGCACAGGGGTGGGTCTCGGCACATCCTCTGTGCCCCTGCCTGGCCTTTTCTGCCATGGCCTCTGGTCCCCTGTCTGCCAGCAGCCCCATTCCCCCACCCCCGCTGCCACTCCCACATACTGATGGCACCAGCCCCCCTCGCACCGCTGATGACATGGAGTGATTGGGGCTGGTGCCAGCAATGGGTGTGAGCGGAGCCACTTCTGTCAGTGTGTGTGAGTGGCGGCTGCTGGCCCTGATTGCCCCACAGGAGTAGGGGGAGGTGGAGAAGCCCTTGGGGTGATTGGGGCTGGCAACTGCCACTTGCTGACGGTGCTGAACGATTGGGACCAGCATCAGGTGCTGGCAGCGGGTGCGAGTGGCGGCTCTGGCGCTGGCTGCGGGTGTGAGTAGGGCTGGCACCAGCAGCAGGTGTGAGCGGGGTTGACGCCAACAGCAGGTGTAAGTGCTTGTTGGGACTGCGCATGCGGGAGCAAAGGATTTTCAGTAACCGCCAGAGGCTTGCCCTGATGACAACGACTGGCGCCCTGCCTTGGTCTGGCGCCCCTGCTCACCTGTTCCACCATCCTGCCATGGCCAATACTCACCATGTTCTGTGCTCTGCCACCTGCTGCTGATGTCCACCATGTTCCACACGTGGCCCCTGGTGGTCAGCGATGTCATAGCGACTGGTTGTTTGGTTGTTCTGTTATTCCGCCGTTCAGTCTATTTGCATATTAAGGTTTTATATATGTATAGATTCATGTCCTCGCTTCCTCAGTTCTGATTCAAAAAAAGAAAAAAAAATCTTCCTCAAATTTCATAATTCAATATATTTGTGTAGGCTTTTTGCTTCAATATGGTGGCTAGAATAATGCATTTATTTACCTTCTTTAATTATTGAAATGCTACTGATATAATGTTATACATATGGGAAGCAGATAAATTGAAAATTAAATGCAGAGAATGAAGTATGGGCATGAGAATAGAGCCGGGCTGGGCCAGTGGATCAGATATGTGAATTTCTGGTGGACTGAGACCAGAAGCGGTGGATAAAATACAAAGGGGGAAAATAGCTGCCCAGACTACTTTTCTGTGTCCAGAAAAATGTTATAACTGAGGTGGTAAGATAACTGAGGTGCTGAGATAACAAGGCAGTTGATTAAAGGGCTGTATGTGGAGCAGCTGGGCCAGATTCCTTATTTCCTGCCCACTCCCCTCCACTCCTCCCTCTTTCTCCCACAGAGTACCTACTGCTGAGTACATGCTTTCCCACCCCACCTGCCAGACTGTCGACCACAGTATGCAAAACAACTGAACTCTCTGTCTAGGGGGCCTCGTTTGAGTTCTTGTGCGGTAGAGTAGAGCTTTCCTTATGTTAGCATGGAGAGTGGTATCCAGTTGGTGTGCTGAATCCCTATTTATTCATCCTTAAATGGACTTGTTGGTGGACAAACCCTGACCACAGTCACAGAACTTGCAGCCAGTTCTTCCATCCAGAGGAAAGATGTGTGGTAGAAAATCAACCTGGATAATGGCAGAGAAATTTCAGTAACTGATAGTCATAAATCTAGTTGTCACTCAAAAATATTAATAGGCAATCAAGAATCTTTCTAACATGTTCAGCCAGCCAATGACAAAGAAGAGGGATCAAACAAATGTAACCATCAGTATAATTCAAGAAGTAGAGAATAACTTAAAAAGTTATAATTCATTTATCAGAGGGATTTTAATTGACACAATATTTCTAAACACTGAGGAATGCTGCCATGAAAAAGGAGTAGTTAAAAAATAAAAAGTAATTAAATATTTAAAAAAGATGCTTGCTGAAATAAAAACAATTGTTCAATGGAAGAGCTGGAGAAAAAATAATCAAAGGAATATCCCAAAATAAAAAGAAATAAAAATAGGAGATAAAATTTTATGAAGTATGGAACATCAACATGAAGACTCAATTATAGGTACTGATTAGTGATTTCAGAGAAAGAGAACAGATGAAATCAAATAAAAATAAAAGTCTTGGGATTTCTGAAAGATAACACAAACTTTCAGATTGAAAAGGTGGGATTGACTGAGACCTGCTACACCTTGGTGAGATTCTAGAACATCAAAGAAAAGAAGAGGCTAAGAGAGAAAAGGTTACCTACACAGGAATGGCAATCGAGTGACATCAGATGCTCACTCAGGATGCTGGGATGCTAGATGACAACAAAGCAATTCTATATGATTTTGAGAGAAAATGATTGGAAGCTTTAACAATAAACCTTCAAGTGTGAGACATTCTAGAGATATTTCTTGGGATATATGGATTTTACCTTTTATGTGCCTGTTATTAAAAATAATTATGTGAGGATTAGTTTCTATAGAGGAAAATGGAGTCTAAGAAAAAATTACAAAGTCTAAGAAACCATGAACCTAGATCAATGGAAAGAAGTATGAGAGAGTCATTTGTCCAGTAGGCTTGAAAAGTGATTGCTCCAACTGGATTTGGAGGTTAGAAAGAAGGCTTGTATTATAACAGGAGGTAGACTTTTTTTAAAACACAGAATATGGTAAAAAGTGAAGTGGTATTCAGCTGCTTCACCTTGAAGCAAGTCACTGGTGACATTCAAATCCTCTTCTCAGCTTCAAAGGCCTTGATCTCTTGGTGATGTTCACCACATCTCTAGTTCTGGCTTATTCCTATTTTTGTGTTACTTCCTTGCTGTTCTTCTACTTATTAACTAAAAGGTAAATTTAAACACCACAGTTACATCTCTTATGTACTAGTGCATGCTTATAGTATGGTGGCAGGGCAATTTCAAACACAGACACAAAGACCATATTTTAAAAAGAGAACTTATATTCCAAAACATAAAGTACTTTAAGAGAGAACAGTTGTGTTTAAAAAAATTTATTATAGGTGTGGCCAGACATACAGAGTACTAGGCATTACCTTAGTCCAGAATTTGACTCATCCCTAAATTTGACCCTTTAATAGACTTTTATTAGTAATAGAGAAGAGAATATGAGTCAGAGGTTTCAAAGGCTCATGGTTTCAGTTTAGATTTTAATTTGAATAAGAGGAGTTGCAGAGGGGAATGAGATATAAATACTGTTCTATTGGCCCCTCCACACTCATGAGAAATGATAGGAAAGAATTCTTCTTGTTGAAGAACCATTTTTATTTTACATTAACAAAGAGTAAAGGGACCTTTTCAGAATTTAAAGTGTTATTTTTTTAGGATTACAATTAAAAGCATTAAAATTTTTTTGGTAACAGCTTTATTGAGGTATAATTTACATACCATAAAATTTGCTCAAGTATGTAATTCAGTAATTTTTACTAAGTTTACAGAGTTGTGCAATTTTCATTACAATCTAATTTTAGTAGATTTCTGTCTTCCTTGAGAGTAATCTCCTGTCCATTTGCAGTGACTCTATATTCCCACCCCTAGACCAAGGCAATCACTAATCTACTTTCTGTCTCTATATATTTGCTTATCCTGGACATTTCATATCAGTTAAATTGTACCATAAATGGTCTTTAGGGCTGGTTTCTTTCTTTACCACAATGTTTTTGACATTCATTGATATTATGTCATATTTTTCATCTTCCACATCCATGTTGCATCAGTACTACATTTTTGCTCTCAAAGCAGAACAGTTAGGCTGATTTCTATTTTCATTTTTTTATATGTACTAGCTAGAGTTCAGACTAACTAAAAAGAAACTGTTGTACAGATAACATAAGCCATTGTAAATTATATTTTACTAGAGGCCCGGTGCACTAAATTCATGCGGGGGGAGGGGGGGGTGGCGGTTTCCCCTCAGCCCAGCCTGCACCCTCTCCAATATGGGACCCTTTGGGGGATGTTTGACTGTGGGATCAGGCCTAAACCAGCAGTCGGACATCCCTCTCACAATCCGGGACTGCTGGCTCCTAACTGTTCACCTGCCTGCCTGCCTGATTGTCCCCTAACCACTCCCCTGATGGCCTGATTGATGCCTAACTGCTCCCTTGCTGGCCTGATTGCTCCCTACTGCCCTCTCCTGCTGGCCATCTTGTGGTGGCCATCTTGTGACGATGTGGGGTGCCCATCTTGTAACAACATCGCGGTGACCATCTTTTGACAATGTTGCGCAACGCCTCCTACAATGTTGCGCGACGCCTCCTAGGCTATTATTATATAGCAGCGGTTCTCAACCTGTGGGTCGCGACCCCTTTGGGGGTCAAACGACCCATTCACAGGGGTCGCCTAAGATCATCCTGCATATCAGATATTTACATTAGGATTCATAACAGTAGCAACATTACAGTTATGAAGTAGCAATGAAAATAATTTTATGGTTGGGTTACAACATGAGGAACTGTATTTAAAGGGCCAGAAGGTTGAGAACCACTGTAATATAGGATATACAAATTAATGTTCAAAATAGATTTTGGTTTGGGGTTTATGTTTTTTAAGTTATCTCATTTTTCCAGTTAATTTTTATGTGTGGACATTAACATGATAAATCTCTGAGTAAAATGATACTTACTTTGCTGTAAACAAATTTGAGGCATTTTCCTGGCTCATAATGTGAACATGTTTATCAATTTCCCTTTGATTAATTTGAACTCTGCTAACATTTGTAATGAAAATTATTCAGGGTTTAAAAAATATTTTCTATTAAAATTTTTTCCTGATCATTTTGCCAGAGTGATGTTCCAAGAAAAGGTGAAAGAAAATGATACCAAAGTTAAGATACTATAGAGAACTAGAGTAAGAAGAGAACATAACTGTTTTCCTGTTTCTTTTGAGTACTGCCTTGCTGTCCTTAAAATGTGTAAATTGTTTTCAAGTATGAAAAGAATATGGTTGTAATCTTAGAAAGTGAGAAATGCTTTAATAGGGATAACTGGCTTCTGTAGTGAAAATATATTTCTCTTTATTCAATTACTAGAGGCCCGGTGCACAAAAATTTGTGCACTTGGGGGGGAGGGGAGTCCCTCAGCCTGGCCTGTGCCCTCTCGCAGTCTGGGACCCCTCGGGAGATAATGACCTGCTGGCTTAGGCCTGCTCCCGGGTGGCAGAGGGCAGGCCTAATCCCTAGGTGCAGCCCCTGGTCAGGCTCAGAGCAGGGCCGATTGGGGAGTTGGGGTGCCGCCCCCTGTCATGCACAGAGCAGGGCGGATCAGGAGGTTGGGATGCCATCCTCAGTCATGCTCAGGGTAGGGCTGATTGGGGGGTTGGGGCACCCCCCCCTGTCACACTCAAGGCAGGGTCAATGGGGAGGTTGCGGCGCCAGCCCCTGTCACGCACAGAGCAGGGCCCATCAGGGGGTTGGGGAGCTCCCCCCTGTCACTCATAGAGAAGGGCCGATAGGGGAGTTGGGGCACTGCCCTGTCACGCACAGAGCAGGACCCATCACGGGGGTTGGGGCTCTATACCCTGTCATGCACAGAGTAGGGCCCATCAAGAGGTTGGGGCGCTGCCCCCTCTCACGCACAGAGCAGGGCCCATCAGGGGGGTGGGGCACCGCCACTCTCATACTTAGGGCAGGGCCAATGGGGAGGTTATGGCTCTACCCCATCACACACAGAGCAGGGCCCGTAGGGGGCAGGGGGGTTTGGGACCCACCCCCTGTCACACACAGAGCAGGGCCGCGGTCAGGGGGTTTGGGCGCTTCCCTCTGTCACGCAGATCCTGGTGCTGGGAGGCCTCTCGGCTCTGCTGATCCCGGTGCTGGGAGGCATATTACCCTCTTGCTATATAGGATAGAGGCCTGGTGCATGGGTGGGGACCAGCT
>NW_006291486.1:404902-418495 GCF_000327345.1 Myotis davidii | reverse complement strand
GAAACTCTGTATCAACTCCAGCTCTGAGATCCCAGCTCCCTGAATGCTAGTTTCTGGGTTTTTTTTTCCAGCTTCTATTTGTTACTATGTTTCTTAAACTGCAAGCTCAGAGGCCGGCAGCGGCAGGCGGGGAACATTGGAATCCTCTGTCACTGAAGCATGCAAGCCTCATGTTCAGTTTAAGCTTCTTGGCTACCGGCCGCCATCTTGGCTGACAGTTAATTTGCATATCACCCCTGATTAACCAATGGGAAGGGTAGCAGTTGTACGCCAATTACCATGTTTGTCTTTTATTAGATAAGGATATATTTGCACTTTTTAATATTTGCCTAGGTTACTTAAACCCTTATGTTACCTGGTAATTGTCTATAATCTACATTATTTTTCCATTTATTTGGGGCATTCATAGTTTTTAGTGATTATCTTTCCTTTCTCCATGGAAAGTATTCATGAGGGTATTAACTGAGCCCTACTTTATTATTTTCTTTATCTATTCCTAAATTAACCATATAATTTTCCCTGAAGTTGCTGGAAAGGTCACTTAGCATTTCCTCGAAATATTTTCTAGCTTCTATGGCTTTGGCACCCTTTTTTATAAATTTGAACCTATTGTTTCTATCCTATATAATAAAAGCATAATATGCAAATTGACCGAATGGCAGAATGACTGGTCAGGGAGGGCGGGACCGATGAGCAGGTGGCACCAGGCCAGCCATGGCGTGTGCCAGTGGGCAGAGGGAGGGGGCAGCGATGGGGGGTGCAGCAGTGACTAGCAGTGGCAGAGGGGCGATGGGGGGCTGGGGCCAGCTGCTTGTAGGCACCATCCCCTGATTGGCCCACCTGGTCACCTCCCGCAGGCCAGGCTAAGGGACCCTCCCCCCCATGTGCATGAACTTTTATGCACTATGCTTCTAGTAATAAATAAAATAATAGAGGGAGAAATAAGGTTGCAGAACAAGCAGACCTCTGTGCACATCCTCCCAGGGCCATACTGGAAACAAAACCAAATTGTGGAACATTCACCCCGAATTACCAACTGAGCTTCAGCTGAGGAGGAGACATATCAAGGAAGGATAGAAAACACCTGGAGACTGGGAGTAAAGATAAGGTGGTGAGAGAGCCAACCCAGGTTCCATGGGTGGCAGGTGGAGAGTGAAGAGGCATCTCTCAGCTACAGGAGGGTTATTTCCCTGAGAAGATCAAGGCCTGGAATCCAGGCTGGGCTTCACAGCCTGGAGTAACAGAGCTGAGAACAGCGGCCCACGTAACATCCAGCGATAAAAGGCGACAGGGCGGTGAGATGCCACGGAGAGCAGAGCTAGTAAACGAGCTGGTCAGAGGAAGTCTCAGTATTTTTTTTTTTTTAACCCAGAACAGAGGAGTTTCATTTGCAGCTACTCACCTGAGGCTTTGGTGGAGGAACAGCAGTGTGGCTGGAGGTGACTAAGGAGTGGTGGGTGGGAAACATTGGGGGAAACATGGAAAAGTAGCCGCCAGGAGTCCTGCATTCAGTCATACACCCCCAAACCAAAATGGCCATTTTTTCCTGAGAGATGCAGCTAGCCCCTCCCCGAAGCCACAGCTCAGGAAAAGGGAAAAACCCCGCCCTGTAGATACAGCCTGCCACACCCTTAGGAGCCCTGCCTGCCGCACCATGCATCTTGACCTTTGCAGAGGAGACAGCATTTTGACTTTTGCAGAAGCCAAGCCTATGGAGTTGAACAGTCTCTAGGAGTGTCAGTGACTAGGTTGGCCATCTACACTACTCTCCTGGGAACCTAGCTGGTGCCTCCCCATCATGTGAGAGCTGGTAGAAACTCCCAGTGTTCAGCTGCTCCCACCGGACTGCATATGAGGATCTTGGCCCAGACAAGGGCAAGGGAATATCCTGGGCCACTCTCAGAGGAGTAACTCTGGGACAGGGAACACACCCCTCACTTTCCCTGAAATCTGAACAGCACCTCCCCCTGGGGGGAGATCCAGAGGTCATACTCCAGATTCAGCCTAAAGCCCTTTCAGAAATGGACTTGTGAGTAATTAAGAGTGACAGTTGGCTGGTAGGTGAAGGTAGAGCCTAAGGAAGTTTTCTGACCTATCCCTGGGCCCCATGCTACTAACAAATCAGTCTTAGAGGGCAGTTTGACCCCTCCTACACACAGCCAGGTTCTGGGGAGACAGACACAAGCTGTGGATCGCTGCCTGGCGCTCCAATCAGGTTATTGAGAGACAAAGGAAGACAGTTTCTGACAGTGGTTGGCACCTAAGTGCCTCCCAGGAAGCCCAGAATTGGCAGACAGAAGAGTGGGATCCAAAGCAAGCACCCATGGGGCCCTGAACTCAGCTGAAATGAATGCCTCATCACCTTTTTCTTTTTCTTGGTGTATTTTGCTGTCTTCTTTTTCTCAATGCCTTATTTTATACTGCTTTCAAATTTATGCTATACCCTATAATCTTGGAGCCATATTTCAGTTATTACAGCCATATTACTATTATTGATGAAAGCAGTAGAAATTATCAGGAGGTATGTCCATTATTAGATAGATGGACTAGAATAGTTATTGTGACTTCCATGTGAACTACATTTAAAAGTAATCTAGAATCCCTAATCAATACTGACTTCTATAACTTTACCACAGAATAAATTTAGTGACTCTATTGGCCACCTGAAATCTTAGCCAATGTTCCTGGAGGAAGTGGTATGGATCCCAGTAGTTTTTAGTCTAGCTATTCTTGAAAATTCTGCCTTCTCATTTTGCTTCATTATACCAGCCACTTCCCAGAATAAGTTCCTCAGTGTCGTTGCATATTGATAGTGTGGTTTATTGTCTGTCTTCACTAGTTTATTCAACCTAGTGTGTCACTGTGTTGAAAGAATGGTTAACAGCTGCTCTGACTGTGACGGTTATTTTACAAATGTGACTTCTAGTAACTTACATGTCACCAATTCTTTTTCTATGAATCCTTTCACTCTGTGTTCATTTTCTTCACACAGAGCATCTGCAGATTCAACTAGAGAGGTGCTGGTAGAGAGACAGAAAAACAAATAAAATACAAAAGGAATCTCTATAGTGGCAGCTCCAGAGAGGTTGAAAAATCAGAAATAGGCAGAATATTTCCATCCCATTCTTGTTCCTACCACCTCCAAGAGGTAGAAGATAAACGAATGAGATGGCAAAGGAAGCACCATGGATTTCTTCAGGGTTATCTTTGGGTCATGAAGTTAGCAAGGGCTCACATTTTGACACAAGAATTCAGCAAAAGTACCCTTATTTGTTATTAAGTGTAAAAAGTATCTGATATGTGCAATATATTTCACTGTTGTATAATATTTATGATATTCAAAATATTTTCACTTACATTTTTTTTACTTGCTACTCACTGGGGTCAAGGTAGGCTATGGTTGGTATAAATTCAACATTTTATTCACATGAATATTGAAACACAGATATGTAATGTGACTTGCCTCCCTTTTTACTAGTTTTCTGTCTTCCACAGTGGGAACTTCTTGTGAAATAGAACCTGCCATTGCCAAGTTTTCCCATGGTTCCATCTCATCTCCTGTGATGATTTCTTTGTCTGCCACTATTATGATAGAAGGAATATATTCGTGTGCCAGGACATCTCTGGGGGCTTGGCAACTAACCAACTTAGGAAGTAGGCAAGTTCTCAGTGCTTTCACTCTAGTTTCATTTCTTTGGTTATTCCCTCATTTGTAACTGTCTCTTCTCTTTCAGGCCACAGTTCCTCAAGTCCCAAATGACAAATTTAGTTCTGATAAATTATTATTTTAGCATAGGATAATAAAATATATAAAATTTTGGGAAATATTTTCCACTTAAAAGTAGAGTAACAGGATGAGTTCCCAGACATGAAATTTCAGAAATTGGCATTCTTTAAATCAAGGAGACAGTTTTAGGTACCAAGGATTTCCTGGAGCACTCAAAGGTCACAACTGAGATGAGTGCCCTTTCTGTTTACACAAAAGGCTAGCTTATCATTCAGTAGGTATGAGGTGGGATATCATATGTTTATAAGCGTCTAAATGATTCAGCTAAATGTTTGAGGCCTCTAGTCTTACATGAGGGTACATCTCTGATGGGATTGTTAGGATTGGAGAATATATCTTACAACAATAGGAATACATCAATAATGAGATTTGACAAAGACAATTCCTCCTCTGCAACCATATTTCTTAGATACTTGGTGTATGACCCATGTAATTTATGTAGCCTTTATGTTACGGTGGCTCACTGATAATCACTGAAGTGGGGATGCCTTGAGTTTGGGTTTCATAGCTTTTATATCTATGGAACTGCTACCAGTTCTGTGTGGCAGTAAAATCATTTTGGAAATTTCCACCAAATTTTTGAAACTTTAGGATGAGTTGGTTAATTAAAAATTATAGGTAAAAAAAGACAACATTTTGTTTAGAAATATTTGATGTTTATAATTTTCTTCCCATTTTGTAATAAGACTAGCTGATAGGGACTTAAGGGTTGGTCATAGGGACACATCATGGAAGTCCAAAAGCGATTCTTATAATAAATTTCCAATAAATTTTCTCTCTAGAATGAATATGCATGAGAATTTTTATAGCAGCAGAGAACTGCCCTGGTATGATGATACAGCAGTCCATGCCTAGCAGACTTTCCCTTGTAATAGCAAATAGCAGCAACTATAACAGATAGGGTAGGACAGCTAACAATGGCAGGCCTACAGACCCATCAAAATCCACTTGAAGTAGCCTGCTCCCAGCCAAGTACATCTCCATGGGACTTGAGAGACTCTGAGGAGTCAGTACAGATGCTACAGATGGTCATTCACTGTCCAGAAGGACACAGCTAAATATTTGTTTCTCTGTGCTCTTTTTGGTGAAATGCAGCTCCTGTCCCCTGCCATGTAAGCTCAAAGGCACTAGTAGGAAAAAACCTACACATTCTTTTCCTGTAATAAAAGGACTTTTACAACTTCAAAATTTACACAAGTTTTTGGTTGTGAACTCTGAATTTTTACACCTTAAAGCATCAAAGATATTACTTCAGTCTGAATATATTTAAGGTCAAATATTACCTTGTTATAATAGAACTCTAGAATTCAGTCTAGAGGACTGAATTTTTATAAAATCTATATTATTGTCCCCTCTAGAATGTGTTAGCTGAAGAATATATTCTTATAAGAGTGGGTCTATTGGATGGGATTTTTTTGGTGTCATTTATTTAATTAGATGTCAATATCTGAAAAATACAATAGATTTACATTTAATATTACTTGCTCTTTATGACAATAATTAGCCAAGATATTGCCTCAGCTCCCTTCCCACCAACTAACCACTTGTTATGGGAATTTTTAGTTTGTGGTAATAAGGTCACATCAGGACTAAGGAGAAGGTATATTGTTATATGTTCACAAGTGGGAGGGGAAATGAAACATCTTGGGGTAGAACCCACTCATTTCTATCACTAGTACCTGAACCTACTGGATGTTTCAATAGCAATTTCATCTGCTATTTCAGCATCATTATCCACCTGTAAATGGCTTCTAAATTAATAATAGAAATTTTCTTGACATATCTTATGTATACAATACCCCCGAGTTACTCTTTCCAGTTGCATGGTCCCCATTTTTTTTCTTCATTTTTTGGTTTGTACTTAATTTTCATCTGTCCTCTGACACTTGAATAAACTGTATCTGTTGGATTTCTCTGTCTTCCACTGATATTCTAAAGTCCTTCAGGGGCCAAAATCATATTCGTATTCTCTAGTGTCTTCAGAATTTCAGAATCCATTCTATGTTCTGTTAAGAGGCAGTAATAAAACACGCTTTTGCTTTTAGCTGTACACTTTTCAACATGGGAACTAAGTCAGGGTCACTGATACCTCTATTCCCCACAACTACTGGGGCTTTGTTAATTGAAAGCAAGTTGTCTGCCTGAGCACTTCATTCCTTTGGGTTAGTTGCTCCCAGGAGATTCCCCATTTGTTAATTCTATCAGATTTCTGGTGAGCAGTCATGATAGATCTATAGCTCTCACTCATGGTAGAGTCCAGCCACTTCCACCACCAAGCTCTTTCTTGCCTGCTTCTCTCCCTCTCCATAAATTAGTGCAAATTGAATTTCCAAAAATAAGAATCTCTGCTATAAAAAGCCAGCTTCTTATTGTCAAGAACAGAGCCATTCAATCAGGTGGGATAAGCAGTGCTTATTTAATTTCAAGGATTCTTGGGTGCTCATTAGGAGAGTAAGTGAAAGTCACCACTAAGTAGGAGGGTGGATGAACCAGAGTTAGACTTGGAGCAAGGTCAAGTCTGAGTGAGGTAGGGTTAGGGTTGAATGGAGACAGGGCTGGTGGAGTTGGGGATGGGGAACAAGAAGAAATAAAACATTAACTCTAGATTGAGAAGATGGTAGCATAGGTAAACACAATACTGCATCCTCCCACAACCACATCAAAATTAAAACTAAAATACAACCATCATTCAGAACTGCCTAAAGTCTGACCGAATGGAAGCCCCACAGCTAGAGAATTAAAGAAGAAACCACGTTGAGACCGATATGAGAGGCAGAGGTGTGGAATGGCTGGTCTGACATCCATGTGTGGCCTGTTTTTAATCAAGAGGGATATATTGGCTGAAGAGGCCTCCCATGAGGAGCCCCACACCAGAGTTCCAGCCCCACTCAGGGTTCCAGTGCTGGGAAAATAAGACCCTGGAACTTTGGGCTGTAAAAACCAGCAGGGATTGTGGCAGAGTAACACAGAGGCTGCCAGAGACCCAGGCAGTTCTCTTAAAGAGCTGGTGCATGGACTTACTTGGACTCAATCCCTTGGAGCTCCAGCACTGGGGCAGCAGCTTGAAAGGATCCAGGGCCATTCAGGCAGGAACTGGACAAGAACTGGGGGGCAGCTTTCTCCTACAAAAAGTGCTGGCAGAGGTCATTAATCCTCTGTTGAGACCTCCTCCCACAAAGAGCTGACTGGCAGGCACCATGTCTGAGTTTCTATCAACCTGGCCCACTCTGTTCACCCTGTCCTAGTGATTCTGCCCAACCCAATGAGATACTGCCCAACCCAATTTGCATCCCCACCCAAGCTGTTTGCAGTGGCATTTTCATATGAATGGCCTGTTCTGGCTCAGGCTTCAGACTTTCCTAAAATCTCTAAAACAAGTAACAGCTGGACTTAGCACACCCTATACCCCTCGATAAGTGACCCCTGGCCCAGCACTAGCAGCAGCTTGCCAAGGTTCACAGCTTGGCCTCTCTTAGGCACCTTTAAGCCCAACACAAATAGCAGCTATCTGCAGATTGCTCTGGTGGCCCCGAACAGTGGCTGAATTTGCACCTCCCAGGATGCTTAGAGCTGGTACACCAATGGACAGCTTCAGACTACACCAGATTACAACTCTACCACATCCATGAGTGACACACTCAAGGGGCGGGCTTGGTGAGCACGAAAGCTCCACTGAAGCAAGTCCTGCTCCATAGGAGTATCTCCTGTACAGTAGTTCTTCTATTGTAGATACAGCTGGTCCTCACAGCCAATTGGCCTGGGGTTCAATTCCTCCCAGTGAAACCAACAGCAAACAAAGTTGAACTGCCAATGGGACAGTGCAAACAGCCCACACAGGGGCACATCTAGAGTGCCTAGCTCAGGTGACTGGGGAGGCTGAGCCATTGGACCCTATAGGATACCTACTACACAAGGCCACACTACCAATTCCAGGAGACATAGAAGAATCAGCGATTTGGAATATGAGGAAGCAAAAACAAAGCAAAACCCAATCAGAAGAACAAAAAGAGAAAAGAGTACAAAAATATGAATATAGTATAAGGAGCCTCTGGGACAACCTCAAGTGTACCAACATTCATATCATGGGGGTACCAGTAGGAGAAGAGAGAGCAAGATATTGAAAGCCTATTTGAAGAAATAATGACAGAAAACTTCCCCTACCTGGTGAAAGAAATAGACTTCCAAGTCCAGGAAGCGCAGAGAGTTCCAATCAAGATTAACCCAAGGAGGCCCATACTAAGACACATCATAATTAGAATGCCAAAGGTTAAGGACAAAGCGAGAATCTTAAAAGCAGCAAGAGAAAAGCAGTTAATTACCTACAAAAGGAACACTCATACGACTGCCAGCTGATTTTTCAACAAAAACTTTGCAGGCCAGAAGGGAGTGGCAAGAAATATGCAAAGTGATGAAAAACAAGGACCTATAAGCAAGCTTATCCACCAAAGCTATCATTTAGACTTGAAGGTCAGATAAAAAGCTTCACAGACAACAAAAAGCTAAAGGAGTTCATCACCACCAAACCAGTATTACATGAAATGTTGAAGGGTCTTCTTAGAATAAGAATAAGAATAAGAATAAGAATAAGAATAAGGAGAAAAAGATCAAAATGTGAATAATAAAATGGCAATAAATACATATCTATTAACAATTGAATATAAAAATAAAAATAAACAAAGGAATATAATGAAATAAATAAACTGATGAATAAAATAGAACCAGAGGCATGGATACATGGAACAGACTGAAGAATCTCCAAGGGAAGGGGAAGGTGGGTGAGAAGAGATTAACCAAAGAACTTATATGCATATACGCATTACCTATAAACACAGACAATAGGGTGATGAAGGCCTGGGTTGGGGCGAGAATGAGGTGGAGGTGGACAATGAGGGGAAAAATGGGCAGAATATCTGCAATAGCTCTCAACAATAAAACTAAAAAGAAATATTAACCATTAATTTAGTCACAATTAATATTAAAATGCATACAAAAACACAAAAAACCCCCATTAACTCTTTTTCATTAATGGTGGTAGGCAAATCTTTTTCATAAGATGATAAAACAAACCTAAATGAAGCTTCTGAAGACTGAGGTAAAAAAAAAAATTACAAAGTTATAGGAACAAATATCATCATATCTTGTTTTTTATTGTTTCCTTTTACATATTTTAAATACGAAGCCAAATACATGAAAAACTTTAAATTTATATTAATCCTGTGTAAAACATTTCATATGTGGGCCGTCTATGTCAGGGGAAAATTAATTAGAGTAATGGGAATTAACAAAGTAGGTCATATTTGATTCACAGGAAGTTATTTTCTGCATTCATGGTTCAAGGCAAAAATTTCAGGCTAAATAGGGCAGGTATGAAATGAAAATAAACCGGAATTATTTTTCTTATCTTCAAAGAACAGTTTTCTTGATGAAAACAGCATTTTAATCTTGCTTATGCTAAATCGTTCAAGAGAACAAAGCAGTATGGCAAAAGTCAGCATGCTGGAGGTGTTTTCCCCCAGAGTAAGTCTCTTCCTCTCTTCATGGAGTTCAGGTACCATATTCTCTAAACCCAGGGCTCCAGGTCTTCTCAGAGTTGTTCTTGCGGGCCTGTGCACACAGTTTAGTCGATTGCTGTACTTTTCTGAACCAAAAAAATGAGGAATAGGACTAAGCTGGTGGTCCTCAACTCTTACTATGAATTGGGATCTTTTGGTGCCCAAACCCTGTTCTGGGAAGTTCTGACTGGTAGTACTGGGGAGGAGTCTTGGAGTTTATATTTTACCAGGTAATTCTGATGTGTTGCTAAGGTCTGGGACCACTAGACTAGCTGGTATCTTTTCAACAGATAGCTGTGGATTTGGCCTGGAGAGAAGAATTGGTCACCTGTGGTGACTTCCCTGCACTTTTTGGTAATGAGAATGAAATTAGAATAGTCTGCTTTTCTGGCATGGTAACCCACTTAGCCCAGCATCACCATTTCATGGCATGACTTCTGGCACAAAGCCTTTGATTTATGCTTCTTTATATGAAAAATGCAAGTGCTTACAAATAAAGGATGAGTTTTGTAAATTAGTTCAGGGTAACACAGGGAGGGCTGCCATTGCTCTGGTGGAATTACTGATTAGAAATTGATTACAAATGGAGTTCTGGTTAGGGTTTGGGGTCTGGGCAAAGAGAATATGTGATCTTCCCTTCATCTTCCTTTCTAGCACTAAGTTGTAAAAAAAAAATCCACTTGCATTGGGTGAGTCTGTTCAGTTGGTGGCAGCAAAGTTCTGTTACAGAAAATTCTCTGAGGCCTTGGTCTTGGATATTTTGAAGAGTTAGAGGGAACAAAGCAGCATGTATAATAACATCCATGTTTTCCGTTAACCTGCAGAGCTTTTCATTTATTGCATGTGCTCAGGAAAGGGACAAATATGTAAAAGGAAGATTTCTTGCTGCTTCGGTCTAAATCTAATCCTTTAAATATGTTCTTTGTTTCCAAATTCAGAAGAATGTAGCATCAGCTTCAAATGAAGGATTTAGTCAGGTTGTGATCCAAAAAGGTAGGAATCTGAGGATTTATTGCTGGTTGTCATGTAAATTTATTAAAATGGGAGCTTTGATCTTGAAATACTTCCAGACAAGATTAATGATTTAGCATCTGGGGAAATCAAGTTTTTGATGCGATGAATGAATAAAAAAGGTTTTACAATTTCACATTGGCAAAGATAAAAATTTAGTACTTAAAAAGCTATTTTAGAATTTTAGTTTAATGGGAACTGTAGTAAGCGCCAAGGAACATTAGATGGTATCTGACTAATATATTGACTAGAAAGGTTTGTAGGCAATAAACAGATGGAAATAAATGAACAAAAAAGAAATGATAATTGGAAAATTAGTGCTGTGGATAGTGACATATTGTGGTTTGTGCCACAGTTTTCTGCCCATGCCCTGGTAAACGAATCATTGTGTCTATAAACCTGGGTGTTAATTCAGAGGAAAATGGAAAATTGAAACCTAAACTAGTCCACTGATTCCCTTGTAGTTGTGCTACTAACTTTATCTTTACCAACATGATTATCATCCAAAATGATTCATGCTTTTGGAGAAACTGTCACCAATACCGACACCATCTTTGTGAGGCTTTGGGGGTGGGAGGACAAGCCATGTGTAAATAGAGAAAATGGAGCCTCAGGAGGGTTGTCAGCAAAACTGCTCATGTATTGTCAGAATGCTGACCTCCTGATGAGAGACTATCAATTAGAAAAATGGTTAAAATGTGACAACACTCAAGATTAATTACTTAAGTACTGAATATAAATGTTCTGATATGATATCTTTATTATAATGCTAAACATCACCTGATTACTAGTATTTCTCAACTCAGGTTCATATTGTAATCCTTTTAACTCTCTTTTTTACGCTGTCTTATTTTTGGAAATAAACTTGTGTTTTACTATTAAAATAATTTTTACTTAGCTTGAATAATTATGTAAAACTTTATTGAAAGCTTAAAACTGTTAGGTAGTTATTTAGTAACTTCAAAGTACTTGAGTGTTGAAATAATGACTTATAAAGTAAGTTATCCAATGTAAGCTTAAGTCAAATAGACCATCAAAGTTGAACATTCTAGGTTAAAATTTCAAAGTAGTTTGGGATGTAACCATGTAAATCCCATTTAAAGTAATGGGATTTTTCAAACTGGAAATATGATTCCATGTGTACAATTTTGAAAAATATGTCCTACAAAATACTTTTCTGCCCTGTCATCATAAGTCAGTTAGATCAAAGTTCATTTCTTCTTCATCTTTCAGTTTTTAAAATATAGCAAGGCAACAGAATACAGTACTGGGAATATAAACTTTTCCCTCATGAGGAGTTTCTGACTAAATATTAGAAAACAATTATTAGAAATTTTGTAAATGAGATGCCTCTTTTTATTAAAGCTGATTTTAAAAAGAAACTGCTGCATACAAATTCCTAATTAAACACAAAAATGGATTATTTCATATATTTGTTGAAATTGATGTGGTAGTTACCTAATGTAAAGATGAACTTTCAGAAATGGACTCTAATGTAAACCAGTAGAGAACATTAAATGTTGAACATTCCAGGTTAAAATTTCAAAGTAGTTTGAAATGTGAAATTACCTTAGGAAATTCTGGTTTAGGTGGCTTTGATACCTGTATATGTGTGAGTGTGAGTGTGTGTGTGTGTGTGTGTGTGTGTATAAATTATGGCTGATTCTGATAGGCAATAGGGTTGAAAACCACTGGCCCAAACCTAGCCAGTATTGCTTAGTGAATTGGGCATTGTCCCGTGCACTGAAAGATTGCTGGTTTGAGCCCCCCAGGTCAGGACACATGCCCTCATTATAGGCTCGACCTCCTGATCCATGTTGTGCTTCCACATCGATGTTTCTCTCTTCTTCCTTCCTTGCTCAAAAAAATCAGTAAACTATTAAAAGAAAAGAAAAGAAAACGACTGGCCCATTGTTTTTAGTAAAGGTTTCATGGCCAGTGACAATGGCCCAGCATCAACTGTTTGACTTCTGTCCTTCTGTTGAGGATTCTGTTAGTGAATTGCCACCAATATAATTAAGAAATGGGAATATTTGAGAGTGAAGGTTGCAGGTAAAATTTTTCTACATATTTTACCCCCACATAGTCTCTATTTCTCTCTTCGCCTCCTCCCACAGCATGGGTTCGCTAACCTGTTTTGCCTTGCCTCTTCTCACCTGTACATTGTTAAGTACACACATGATAGTGGTTCTAAATGTTTTGTGAGAGTCAGTTGTTAAATTTTCAGAAATTTTGTGAACCTTTTGTTAAACACAACCACTATTAAAATTAAATTAAGTAAACTTACAGTTAACTTATATTATGATAAAAGTACTACAAAATAACAAAAAGGAATAAAAAAGTACTAAATACTCAAAAACTCATTGCTTCCTAATTCTTTGATTGCTTTTAACCATTATCTATGCCCTTGAGGCTATATACATCAATTGTTTGGTGGGAGAGACACTACTGTACATCTCTTCCACACTTGGCCCTCCATGGTGTCTGGTTGGTAGCTTGAAGTCAGCCAGGTGCGGGCTCTCTACATCACAGAAATCAGCAAATGGTACAAGTTAGGACTTGTTTTAGTGTGTTGATTATTTACATTTTAGAAGTGATGGAGAATATGTTAAATGGTGATTAAAGAAAGTGTATCATATCTATAGTTATTAAATTGTGAATAGCATAACATGAGCATGATGAACTTTTCTTCCAGTAGTCAAAAACTAAACCATTTTCCAATTCCAAGAAGTTGCTCAAATTGTTGATGAATGAGTGAAGTTTCTGTATAGTCTGTTTTTATTTCACTTTAGTCTTACTCGTTAACGTAAAATTATCAACTTTAGTGCCACAACTACACTTATTTATTAATGACATGGGTGACTTCTTGATTGAATTGGATAGTAATCAAGTATATTCATATTCTCATTTTGTAACACTTTTGTTGAAGATAGAATTATAAAATTTGATAGTAGATTTTCAAAAAATAACAAGTCCCACTAAAGTTATAAGTATATGGACTTTATAATAAAGAACTAGAGGCCCGGTGCACAAAAATTTGTGCACTCAGGGGGAGGAGGGTCCCTCAGCCCGGCCTGTGCCCTCTCGCAGTCTGGGACCCCTCAGGAGATAACGCCCTGCTGGCTTAGGCCTGCTCCTAGGTGGCAGAGGGCAGGCCCAATCCCTAAGTGCAGCCCCTGGTCGGGCTCAGAGCAGGGCTGATTGGGGAGTTGGGATGCCATCCCTGTAATGCACAGAGCAGGG
>NW_006291486.1:400716-404549 GCF_000327345.1 Myotis davidii | reverse complement strand
ATGAGGGGCTGATGGCTGTTATCAGGCTGGCCACACCCTCTTCAGGATGGGGGTCCCCACTAGGGTACCTGGCCAGTCTGGGTGAGGGGCTGAGGGCCATTTTCAGGCTGGTAGGTGACTGAAGCTCCCAACCTCTGCTTTTTTTCTTTTTTTTTTACTCTGGGATTTATTTACCTTCTACGGCTGTCACTGGAACTGAGAGCTGGCTTTAGCTCTGAGGCCCGGCTCCAGTTCTGAGACTTCGGCTGCTGAAAGCAGGGATCTGGGTTTGTTTGGGTTCTATAATTGAAACACTGTTGCGATCCTGCTGGCTGAAGCCTGGCTGGCTGAAAGCAGGTTTCTGGGTTTTGTTTAGCTTCTATATTTGTAACAATGTTTCAAACTGCAAGCTCAGAGGCCAGGAATGCATCCGGGGAACGTTGGAGTCCTCTGTCACTGAAGCAAGAAGCCTCATGTTCACTTTAAGCTGCCTGGCTGCAGGCCGCCATCTTGGCTGGCAGTTAATTTGCATATTGCCCTGATTAGCCAATGGGAAGGGTAGCGGTCGTACGCTAATTACCATGTTTCTCTTTTATTAGATAGGATATTGTATTTTGTTATAATCTGTAAATTGTATATTACATATTTTTATATCAGAAAAATTTATAATAAGCATATACTTATATACACACATATACATTACACATCACACATCTTTACACAGAGATCTGGTTATTAAAAATTTACCAGCACATCACTGCATATAATCCTTGAAGTAGGGGTTGGAAAAATCATTTAGTTCAAATTTTCTGCATTTAAATGTTGGCTAGAGGAAATTGAAAATAGCCAAACCTGGTTAGATTTCATGCAAAGGTGGATAGACAGCTGCTAATGTGTGATTTCCCTTCCAAAATTTTTATTTTCATTGCCCATGTATTAAATTGTAGTATGAGATTTATTACTTTGTGTTCTGATGCTCTTTGATCTTCCAAGCAATGATTTTTAAATGGAAATGTGTGTATTGGGAATGCCAGTTAAAATATAGTTTTCTGGAAAGTATACATCAACCCGCCACCCCCTTGCTAAATTATAACTATAGGTAGTGTGGTCCCCAGAAACTATATATTTAATGTTTACTAGGCCAGGATTTGGGAACTATTGCTTGAATCGTGTGTTAAATATAAATAGCCCAAAGGAGCAAAAATGTAATTCAGCTGCTGCCATAGTTAGACAAGATTAACAGATAGCAGACATCAAGGCCTTGAGGACACAGCCTTTCTCTCCCACCTCCCTCAGGCCCCTGAAGCTGAGTGGATAATGAATCCTGGTAGGAGGCATGCCAAGCGCAGCCAAGCTAATTGTAAAAGGAAATTCTCTAGACACTCACATTTAACTATCTGGAAAAATATTAGAAAGGGGTCTTTCCTATTCCTTATTGCTCAGGCAGGAAATATGCTGTGTCTTCAAGTGCCCTGTTATGAAAATCAGATTGTTCATCCATTTTGTGTCAGCCAGCTATATGACTTCCCAGCGTGTGTACGCATCTGTCCAGCAATAAAGCCTTTAATTTTCTATTCCTATAGTTTTTATAAAACTACTGGCAGAAAATGAAATGTTCATGATGCTGTGTATATCTGGTTGGTCATTTTGAGCCCATATTGCTCTTTTCTAAGACTGGTATGGGGTCCTCTTAAGGGCTTGCCAGGTGTCCAATCTAAATCGATGAGAACAATCATTCTCCAACCCAGTGGTTCTCGACCTTGGCTGCACATTAGAATCACCTGGGAATCTTTTTAAAATCCTGATTTCTGGGCCTCATCCTCCGGAAATTCTGTTTCTTTGTTACTAAGGTTGTGGCCCCACCCCACAACAAGGAAACAGAATTTCTGGAGGATGAGGCCCAGAAATCAGGATTTTAAAAAGATTCCCAGGTGATTCTAATGTGCAGCCAAGGTTGAGAACCACTGCTCTAACCTGACACATCTAGTTTGCTTGGAAATAGCAGGTTTTCCTTCAACCATTCAATTAATACCTAATTGCTTTTACTCCGAGAAGGTGAAGGCTGCAAATTACCAGGTAGGAAGTTTATCTAACTTTTACTTTTTAGAGGCTTCGTTTTGTAAAGAATTTTGTACCCCAAATCTACTAAATTATGGGTAAATGGTGCAAATATATATATTTCTCATTTATTGAATGGCTGGGCAAGTGCTACTAAATGACTTTAAGAATAGGAACTAAGAAAAAAATGTTATTACCACATTACTATCCCTTTTCTCATTACCCCCCAAAAACTAGATACATACATTTTACCTTTAGATTTTTAGTTATGTATTTGAAATAAATTATTTTAGTTAAATAGTCTTACCACTTTTAAGCATTTATCTACAATAATTATTTATTTTAGTTCATGAACTCTCAAATAGTAGAGACTGTAACTGTTCAAACTATTTTGTTATAGGGTGGCCATAGCATTTGGAAATACAGATACTAGTAATATTATTTTATTGTAATATGATATCAATAAACTATTTATTTTGTATTTGTATTTCCAGACTTGGTTGCTATCCCCTACAATCCTGAGTAAATTACATGCAGGGGCTGGTTATAGCTAAAAAAAGGAGAAGGTATTTCCCTCCATCTCAAGACAGCTGTCATTCATTTGGGGCAGGTAATGGCATTACATTTATGTTCTGGAATCGCATCACATGTGAATTTAATTTAGGCAAACTTAGCAAGAGAAAGCTGGGAGAGAAGAGGAGAGAGAAATTTAAATGTTAGGGTTGATTTTACCATTTTATACAGGGTGCCTGTTACCCAAAATAAGTGTGAGAGAGGAGGTGCTAATCTGTTTTCCTTCCTCTGGTGTTCTCAGTTCTTTATGCCTCTCACAGCATGGAATTGTGATTGCAGTGTTTAATTGTAATGATTTATAATACAATTTGGGTGCCAAACATAAGCTAACTCTTTCATCTGGTGTTAAACTAAAAAGAATAATGTCATTTATCTCTAGAAAGAAAACTGTGACAAATTTATTGAGAGATGGCATATTAGTCGCCAATACAGGTCTTCATATTTGACTTTTGTTTTCTGAATTGGAAAAACCTAAAACCTAACTAGGAGGAGGCAAGTCTACTGTAGTTATTTTCCTTTTTATAACATAGGTGCAGATATGAAGACAATTCTTTTTGTTGTTGTTGTTAATCCTCACCAGAAGATTTTTTTTCATTGATTTTTAAAGGGAGTGGAAGGAAAAGGGAGAGTTGGAGAGAGAAAAACATCAATGTGAGAGAGACACATCTATTGGTTGCCTCCTGCAGGTACCCAGACCAGGGCTGGGGATGGAGCCTGCAACCGAGGTACGTGTCCTTGACTGGAATTGGAGCTGGGACCTTTCAGCCCCTGGGTCAACACTCTATTCATTGAGTCAAACTGGCTAGGGCATTAAGGCATTTCTTAATTGAAACAGGGGTCCCTCGGGGGTGAGGACAACGGAGTCCAACGCGCTGGGGCGTCCTGCATGCACGACTCCGGAGACCAGGTTCAGAGACACAGATCTAACTTTATTGAGGAAGTACAGCTGTATATAAAGGGGTAAGCAGCCAATGCAATAGGGACACGCTTGCTATGTTATCCAATGGGCGTGAGGGTCGGGGCTAAGAGTAGGTGGCTCCTAGAGATTTGTCAGGCGGGTGTTGCCACTTCCTGGTGTGCCAAGGAAGTCTGTTTGCTGGGGTGTACTCACAGCGTTGCTTCGGCCGCAGCACTGAGATAGATCTCCTGAGCTCTTCCCACACTATACCCCCTTCTCTGAAATTCTGTAATTGGGATAAGGAAGAGGGTGGGCTTCTTCCTCA
>NW_006291486.1:398281-400378 GCF_000327345.1 Myotis davidii | reverse complement strand
ATTCTGGCCTATATTCTAAAATATTCAGTGTCCTGTCTTTATTTCTTAGTGTTTGTAATCATTATTCCATAATTTTTTATATCTATGAGCTGATCTTTTATTCTCTTGAGATCATATTCTCCCTTGGCTTATAAATTGCAAAGACTCTGAAACCAGATTGAGGATGGGTTCGTGGGTTCACGGGATAGAAAAAGACCAATGTGGGAAGTGAAAAGACATAGAGGTGCTCATGTAGTTTGTGTTGTGTTGGGGTTGCAATGGGTTAGCCCCAACCGGGTGACCGAATGATTAGTACCACTCACTTTGCTTTGGCTATATTAGGTGTAACAGGAAAAGGAGTCACACAAAGTCATGGAGGAATTTTACACAGTGATGATTTGATTTACGTTTTTAAAAGTTCATTCCTCGCTCTGAAACCAGATTGAGGATGGGTTCGTGGGTTCATGGGATAGAAAAAGACCAATATGGGAAGTGAAAAGACATAGAAGTGCTCATGTAGTTTGTGTTGTATTGGGGTTGCAATGGGTTAGCCCCAACTGGGTGACCGAATGATTAGTACCACTCACTTTGCTTTGGCTATATTAGGTGTAATAGGAAAAGGAGTCACACAAAGTCATGGAGGAATTTTACACAGTGATGATTTGATTTACGTTTTTAAAAGTTCATTCCTCCTGTTACATAAAAAACAGATTGGGGGAGAACATGGAAGCAAGGAATCAGTTAGGCCACTGAAGTGACCTAGGCCAAGACTTGGAGGCAAAGGTTAGGGTGGTCATAGTGGAGACAGAGAGAAGTAGGCCGATTGAAGTGCTCTTTAGAGGTAAAGCTTTGTAATATCAAAATAACATTTTTGTTTGTTTTGAAGTTATTTTCCTGATGAGTGTGGGTTTGACTCAGTGATTTAGGATATGGCCAAAGTGTTGCTTTGCATGCCATTATTGTAAAACCAATCTGTCAAAGTTGTTATTAGAATTAACTGAGGTGGTAAAAGTAAGCTCTCACTATAAATAAACTTTTAAGTAAAGATCAGAGAGGCAGTGTGGGCACTGGGGATAGTGAAAAGGGCATATACTTTAGCAATTAGAAAAACCTGTTTTCTAATCCCTGTTTTACCACTTATTGACTGAGAACTACATATCAATTACCTATTGCTGTTACAAGTTACCCTAAAATTTAGCAGCTTAAACAGCAAATATGTATGCTTCCATACAGTTTCTGAGAGTGAGGAATTTTGGATATGCTTAGCCAGGTGGCTGTGGCTCAGGGCCTCCCATCGGGTACGTTTAAGATCAGTAAGACCTGGGCTGCAGCCATCGAAAGCTCGACTGTAACTGGAAGAACTGCTTCCAAGCTGGCTCACTCAATGAATGTTGACGGGGGTCCTCGGTTTTTAGCCACACGGACTTTTCCACAGGGTTATGCTATGAGCTGAATGTTTGTGTCTCCCCAAATTCGACATTGAACCTTTATCCTCCAATTGACTGTGTTTGGAGAAAGGGCCTGGAGAAGGTAGTAAGGGTTAAATGAGGTCATAAGGTGGGGCCCTAATCTGATAGGACTGGTGCCTTTGTAAAAAGGCCAGACACACCAGAGCTCTACCTCTCTCCCAGGTGAGGACACAGTGAGAAGGCAGCTCTCTGCAAGTCAGCAAGAGAGCTCTCACTGGGAACTGAATCAGATGGCACCTTGATCTTGAACTTACTAGTTTTCAGAACTTTGAGATAAATTTCTGTTGTTTAGGTAACCTAGTCTGTGGTATTTGGTTATGGCAGCCCAAAATGACTAGTAAAGGCTTTAATATTCTCATGACATGACAGCCAGTGTGCCTGAGTGAGCCATCCAAGGGGAAGTCTCAATATCTTTTATAATCTAGTCTCAGAAATTACAAAGCAACACTTTGGCCATTTTCTAAGTCATTAAGTCTAATCCACACTTAACAGGAAGAGAATTAGACTCCACTTTTGAAAAGAATTTATAAATGTACTAGAGACCCAATGAACGAAGATTAGTGCAAGAATGGGCCTTCTTTTCCCTGGCTGCCAGCACCGCCTTCACTCCAGCCTCGAGCCACCTTTCTGCCTTCCCACACTTCATTCT
>NW_006291486.1:392019-396642 GCF_000327345.1 Myotis davidii | reverse complement strand
CTCACCAGGTGAGGACACAGTGAGAAGGCAGCTCTCTGCAAGTCAGCAAGAGAGCTCTCACTGGGAACTGAATCAGATGGCACCTTGATCTTGAACTTACTAGTTTTCAGAACTTTGAGATAAATTTCTGTTGTTTAGGTAACCTAGTCTGTGGTATTTGGTTATGGCAGCCCAAAATGACTAGTAAAGGCTTTAATATTCTCATGACATGACAGCCAGTGTGCCTGAGTGAGCCATCCAAGGGGAAGTCTCAATATCTTTTATAATCTAGTCTCAGAAATTACAAAGCAACACTTTGGCCATTTTCTAAGTCATTAAGTCTAATCCACACTTAACAGGAAGAGAATTAGACTCCACTTTTGAAAAGAATTTATAAATGTACTAGAGACCCAATGAACGAAGATTAGTGCAAGAATGGGCCTTCTTTTCCCTGGCTGCCAGCACCGCCTTCACTCCAGCCTCGAGCCACCTTTCTGCCTTCCCACGCTGCCCAGAGGCCCGGAGAGGCTGGGGCGGTGTGAAACTCCTGCATTGGCACAAGCATCCTGCCCTGCCCCCGCTGCTCGGAGCCTGCATATGCAAGTTAATCTTCTGCCATCTTTGTTGCGTTAATTTGCATACTCAATCCTGATTGGCTGGTGGGCATCATGAAGGTATGGTCAATTTGCATCTTTCTATAATATTAGTACAGACTTTAGAATCACAACAAGGCCTTTATATAAGCTTCTTTTATTCTTTTATAAAGTGAGGCTAATAATAAAGATCATTGAAAGGATTAAATTATTTGGAGTCTCTATTATCATATGACTGGCTAGGTGCCTGCTCAAATGTTTCCTTCCTTGATAATTTAGAGATAACCTGGAAGTTAGATGAAAAGTAAGGCAGTGCAGTAATTTCATCTGACCTCTATATATGTGTTTCATCCTTCTTATGTTCATGACACCAATTTTCCATCAAGTGAACACATCTTAAACCCTACTTATCTAATTAAATTAGACACATAAATTGGAGACTATCTTTTTTTCTCTCTGAGATAAAAATATAAACCTCTTTTAGGAATTTTCTGAATGTAGAAACTATTACATGTGTCAGTGATGGATTTTCTTAATTCTATATAGGAATTTTAAAAAATAAAAATGGAAATTAAAATAATGTATCTCTAATATAAGTAAGTGGATATCAGTATTATCTAAAAATAGAAGAGAAATTCATGATTAAAACAGCATTTCCAACTGTAGCCTTATTATTTTAGCATGTTTCCAGCTGTGGGTGCCTTTACATACCTTCAGGCATAATCACATATCAGTATGCATGGTGCGACTTTGTTAATGTCTATTAATTCTTATATAAACTCTGAATAAATCTGTAGTAATCATGATGTAATTAAAACATTATTTTGCAAAATATAGCTATATTGAAGTGAGATTTATGAAGAAGCTTTGATTTTTACTAAATTATTTTTTTGTTTTTCTGTTTAAAGAAATCAGTTATCTGATCTGTAGGATTTGAATGAGATGATGGTAAATACCTTAAGAAGAAGGATACTGACCATATCAGGAAGTCAGTGTACTGATTTTTCTGAAGGTCAGCATTTACTGTTTGAAAGAAATTTTAAAATATTTTAAAAGTTGGAATGATTGTAATAACTGAGTATCATTTACTTCAATGCATGACATAATTATTTCATTTTTTAGTAAACAAAAACATCTAGTGTAGAACAATGCACATTAGACTGAAAGAAGTGCCCCAGATCTGAGCAAGTTCTCTCTTGCTCATGATCTCAGGAGCCATGTCAGGGCTAAACAGATAAACCTATTGATATTTGGGCCACACTGATTAGCGAATATATAAGTTTAATGCATAAATGAATAGAACCCAAGAGTAGAGATAGAATTTGCTTTTGATAAACCACCCGGTTAAGAAAAGATAATATAGGGAGGGAAGATGGTGGCTAGCAGGACGGAGGTGAGGGAGAGGCTGTGAGTGAGTGAGAGGGTGAAAGGAGAGTGTTTGGATGTGTGTGGTGTGTGTGAGTGAGTGAGGGACAGTTAAATCCAGCAGGAGTAGCAGAGGCTTGCAGACCAGACTCTCTTGGACAGGGAGCACCTACCACTGCTGCAGGTACTCCCCCGGCTGCTGGGCTTGGGCACGGAGCCCATACCATCTTGAAGGGGAGAGTGGCCTTTTCTAGGAACTCATCAGCACAACCACCCAGACTGCCCTTGGACACTGCTCGTAACCGTGTAGCAACTCCAGTCAAAATCCTGCTGCCCCTCCTGCAGACCTGCAGACCCTAGGACTTCCACCTCCAAGGGTGCATGGCTCCCACAGCAGTAAGTGCGACTTCCCACTCCTCAGCAGCTGACTTCCGGATACCTAAGCTGCACCTTCCCAGCGTGAAGGCCTGAGCCCACCACCTACAGGCTACTCTTGGGTGCCACTATGATCCCCTGCTGGGTGCGCTCTTATCCAAACAAGGATGCATGGTATGGCAGTAGAAATTCTGAATTCCCCCTTCCCGGCTGCCTGCCCACAGACACCTGGGTCATGCAGCTTCAGCGCGAGGGCCTCTCTCAGTACGTGAGTGTGCCACCCTGACAAAGGGCCCCTAGTGCCTGGGTGAACCACCATTGGGCACGTGTGAATCCAACCTAGGATGCACAGCCCTGGCAGTAGAAATTCAGACATCCTCCCTCCCGGCTGCCTGCACAGACCGAGGTCACAAGGCTTCAGCACAAGGGCCCTTCTGAGTGCACAGCCCTGGCAAACAGCCCCGGGGTGCCTCTGTGAGCCCCTCCTGGGCATGTGCAAATTCAACAAAGGGCTCAAGGCAGCAAAAATTGGGACTTTCCCCTCCCCAGCTGCTGACCTCCAGACAATGTAGTTGCGCCTTTCCAATTTGCAGGCCTACTGAGCCTATAGGCGGCACCTGAGTGCCTCCTTGAGCCCCCACTGGGCGCGCTCATATCCAAACAGGGGCACATGGCCTTAGGACTTCCACCTTGGACTTTCCCCTTCCCACAGAAACTGCAGTCACGTGGTTTCAGCATGCAGACGCCCTGAGGCTGCCACCACAAGAGATGACTTGGGGATGCCTCTGTGAGCTGCCACTAGTTGCACTCATATCCAACCAAGGTCGCAAGGCTCTGGAAGCAGAAACTTGGACTTTCTCTCCTTGGCTGCTGACCTCCAGTCACTGCAGTCACACTGATTCAGCGCACAAGCCCCTGAGCCCGCTGCCCTGGCAGGCATCCCCTGGGTGCTTCTCTGAACCACTACAAGGCACAACTCCAACTGCTGGCTTCCAGTCCCCGAGGTGGTGCTGCACCAGCACACAGCCCCCCCCGAGCCCACTACCACAGCAGACAGCTCCTATGTGCCTCTGTAAGCAGCTGTTGGGCGCGCGTATCCAACCAAGGGTGCACATCCCCTAAAGAAGAAGCTGGGACTTCTCTCTCCATGGGGCCAGTGGCACACCACAATCACTCCAATCCAGTGTGTGGGCACCACAAGCACACACCCCTTGCAGGTGGCTTTTGGGCCCTTGTGTGCTGCCACTAGGTGTGTACCTCTCCAACCAAGGGCGCATGGCTCCCTCAGCAGTATCCATGACATTCCCCTCCTGGCTACCTACCTTTGGACACCTTGGTGAGTTACTGAGAACTTGCCTCCACGGACAAGGTCACATTGTTTCAGCCACAGTTTCTGAGATTCCCACATCCCTAGCTGCTGGATTCTGAACCCCCTCATGATTCAGAGAGGGAAATAACTTTGGCTAGAGTCCCACTGCATCAGCCACAGACTACAAGACACCCGTGCCCCACTGTCACGGGCTCTGGGTCCCTTGTAGTGATTTGCAGAGTGACACTATTCCAGCAAGAGTCACACACACCGGCCAATGTCACAGTACCTGAGCCTCATACCCTGAGACTCCTTCCTTCCAGGCTGTGGATTCTGGGAACCCACAGTGAGCACATAACAGTGAGACCTCAGACAACCTTTTCCATAAGAGCCGGAACCATGATCAAATCTAAAATAGCTTGCACAATGAAGACAGGGGCAAGTCACATTGCCAACCTGTGACAAGACTTCATCCACGAATAATAAACTAACATTCAGGATCCAACTACATCAAGAAAACACAAATAGCTCAAGTAGGGAGCTCTGCTAGATCACCAAGCCAGGAGTCCTGAGAGATTGCAACATTAGCGCCACCCCCAAAAGAACCTGGGTAGCAAAGCAGTGGGATCTAAGACACAGAAACAATTACAATGTTACAGCCAAAAATGGGGAGACAAAAAACAATCCCCAAGGAAGTAAAAGAGGAATCACCAGAAAGGGAATTAAATGAAAAAGAGGCAAGTAGTATGTCAGAGAAAGAATTCAGAGTACTTGTTATAAGGATGCTCAAATGGTTCAATGACAGATACACACAACTCAATGAGAATTACAAGGAGCTGAATGAGAATGTCACCAACATGAAAAGGAACCAAGAAGAAATGAAAAATGACATAGCTGCAATAAAGAACACAATGGAAGGCTTAAACAGTAGACTAGAAGAGGCTGAGGACTGCATCAGCAAATTGGAAGACAAGATAGGAAAAAACACACAAACAGAGCAGT
>NW_006291486.1:390389-391660 GCF_000327345.1 Myotis davidii | reverse complement strand
GACATAGGGTAGCGGAATGGATAAGAAAACATGACCCATATATTTGCTGTCTGCAAGAGACCCACCTCAGAACAAAGGATTCATATAGAGTGATAGTGAAGGGATGGAAAAAAATTTTTCAGGCAAATGGAAATGAGAGAAAATCTGGGTTGCAATACTTATACCTGACAAAATAGAACTCAAAGTAAAGGCCATGACAAGAGATAAGGAAGGCCACTTAATAATACTAAAGAGAGCAATTCAACAAGAGGCTATAACTCTGGTAAACATATATGCACCCAATATTGGAGTACCCAAATACATAAAACAATTTCTGGAAGATATCAAGGAAGAGATTGACAGCAATACAATCATAATAGGGAACTTTACTACCCCACTGATACCACTGGATCAATCCTCTAAGCCAGCAGTTCTCAACCTGTAGGTAATGACCCCTTTGGGAGTCGAACGACCCTTTCACAGAGGTGGCCTAAGACAATCGGAAAACATATATATAATTACATATTTTTTTGTGACTAATCACTATGCTTTAATTGTGTTCAATTTGTAACAATGAAATTGGGGCTCACCACATGAGGAAATGAATTAAAGGGTCGCGGCATTAGGAAGGTTGAGAACCACTGCTCTAAACAAAAAATCAGCAAAGAAACAGCAATCCTAAATGACTCACTAGATCAGATGGACTTAATTGACATCTTCAGAATATTTCAGCCCAAAGCTAGAGAATATACATTCTTCTCCAGTATGCATGGGACATTGTCAAAGATAGACCACATGTTAGGACACGGGCAAAGTCTCTTCAAATTCAAGAAGATAGAAATCATAACAAGTATCTTCTCAGATTACAATGGCATAAAATTAGAAATCAACCACAATAAAAACAAAGAAAAAAAAATAAAACGCTTGGAGGCTGAATAAAATGCTATTTAACAATGTGTGGGTTACCATTTAGCACAGCGGTTCTCAACCTGTGGGTCGCGACCCCTTTGGCGGTCCAACGACCTTTTCACAGGGGTGTCCTAAGACCATCCTGCATATCAGATATTTACATTACGATTCATAACAGTAGCAACATTACAGTTATGAAGTAGCAATGAAAATAATTTTATGGTTGGGTCACGTCATGAGGAACTGTATTTAAAGGGCCAGAAGGTTGAGAACCACTGGTCTCGATTCTAGAGTCTAGAAGAAATCAACCCTACCAACACCTTGATTTTGGACTTTTGGCCTCCAGAGCTGTGAGAGAATCAATTTCTTTGTTTGAAAACACC
>NW_006291486.1:373316-389967 GCF_000327345.1 Myotis davidii | reverse complement strand
TCAATGTTTTAACTATGATAAACAAACTTGGAATCATTACATTTGTTTATAGTAAACTTTGGTTATCTGGTTCCTCCAAACACCTGAGTGGCACTGAGCCCAAAAGTAAGAAATATTAAAAATGGAAGTGCATTTCATTTGGAAAAATATTCCAAATTCGTTTGTGCAATAAACAAGGATAACTGAAACCATGATAGGGTGATGTTTAGTTCATTCTCTATGTAAACAGAAGGTGAGGAGGGCTCTATAAGATAGTGATGTTAGTAAAAGGCAGACTTTCCTATGTGAAATCTGGAGTCACAGAGTGACAGGTGATTGAAAGAGAAAAAAAAGGGGAGAAAAGGGAGGGAGAGATCAGGAGCAAAGGTGATAACAATGACAGTGTCAGGGATTTTGTATCATTCACTCTAGCAGTCTTAGCCAAAAATGATAAATCAGAAGTTAGAACAGGCTTTCTGTGTGTGGATGTGTGTACATTTGTTTACACTCTCCTACACTTATAATTTAGAAGGTCTAATCCTTAAAATGCAATCCAGAAAACTAGCCTTTCTGGAATGATGCATTTATAGATAATGCTGGATACTGTAATGGAGATTTTAATGTGGAAATTTTCTATGGGTAAGGATTGTGTTTTAAAACTAAGTGTTGTACTCTTTGCTATGTGCAGATATCCTATATACGTGCTATGTGCCACTGAGCCACTCCAACTCCTGGTAATCTTATGAATGAGTGCTGTCCACAATGTCCTGTCCTCAGTAGCCCAACTTAGCTGCTGGAGACGCATGCCTATCGCCTTTTTAAAACGGAGTCAGTTAATTTCATATTTGGTCTTCCTCTTTTTCTGCTGCCTTCTATTTTCCCCGGAATTCTTGTCTTTTCCAGACAACCCTGCCTTCTCATAATGTGCCTGCAAGGGAAGCTTCAGTTTTGTCATTTTTGCCTCCAGCAATGTTTTAGGATTAGTTTGCTTCAGGACCCACTTATTCATCTTTCTAGGAATCCAGGGTATTCCTAAAGCTCTCTTCCAATACCCTATTTCAAAAGAATCATTTTTTCCCCTTATTAGTCTTTTTCATTGTCCAACTTTTACATCTGTACATAGTGCTTTGAGATATGAGGATGTGGATCAACTTAGCCTTGGTCTCTAGTGAAACATCTTTGCTCTTGGGGACCTTTCCTAATTCTTCCATTGGTGCCCTTCCAAGTCTCAACCTTTTTATGATTTCTTGGCAGCAGTCTCCATTTGATTTGATGACTGAACTAAGGTAAGCAAAATCTTTAACAACTTCAGTGTCTTCGTTGTCTATGTTAAAGTTGTGTATTTCTTTTGTAGTCATGATTTTTGTCTTTTTGATGTTAAAATAGAGCTCTGTTTTGATCCTTTCTTCTTTCACTTTCACCAGAAGTTATTTCTAATCATTGCAACATTCAGCCAGTAAGATGTTGTCATTTGCATATCTTAATTGATATCTTATACCGATTTTTATGCTTTTCCTCAGATTTTGAAGTAAAAATTAAAAGACAAAAAACGAGATGGACGACAGAAGAAACTAAAAATTATTAAAGACAGGTTAGAGGCCAAAGTTAAAGGTGACAATTGCACAGTAAGAACCCTAAATGCAGTTTTTCAATGACTATCACATAAGATAAAGAACTATTATAATTGTCAATGTAAGGAGATAGAAGAGAACAACAAAAAAGATAAAACAACAGACTTATACCAGAAGATTAAAAAAAAAAAAGGAAAATGCAAACCTAGATTAGAATACCCGACCAGGAGAAAATAAAGGGATGGTGGCAACAGTGTCCTGAAAATATATACAGACAACTCAAAGGCTTTCGAAGAAGATTCCTATGAGGAAGAATCTGCAATTGTAGAATGTGAAGTGCAAGCTGCCATGAACATATTGGGAAGGTAAGTCCTACATAAGTATTTTCCTGCCCGAGTGATGGAATGCTGTGGCCCCTAACGAATGTCTGTATTCAGATCCTACTTTGTCTAATAGTTCTGGAGGCTGAGAAGTCTAAGATCAAGGTGCCCGCACACTTGATATCTGCTGAGGTCCCACTTCCTGGTTCATAGACAGTCGACTTTTCACGGGGTCCCCACATGATGGAAGGAGCTCTCTGGGTTCTCCTTGTAAGGACACCTAATCACTTCCCAAAGGTCCCATGGTCACATTGGGATTAAAGCTTCAACATGTGAATTTTAGGGGAATACAAATAATTAATCCATACTAGAGGTGAAGTTTATTTTTAGTACATTCTAGCCTTTCTGGTACTTCCTGTCACTGAGTCCAAAATTTCTCAGTATTTTAATTAAAACCCATCCACCAAGTTGAGCTCCCTGGAGGGATTGCCACTCATCACTGTCTTTCAGGGTCTCTTCTGAATGGGATTCTATTGTGGCAGTAATATTTTCAGAAAAAAACTACACTCTACTTCCTGAGTTGCTAGGAACTTTTTTGAGGATCAGAGTTCACATTTTCCTTCAAGAAGAAGGCATTTTAAAAAAATATTGGATATTTTTAGAGATAATATTTTGGAATAAATGTTCCATTCTTTCTCAAATGGTTTTATAAACACTCATTGTTTCCTTCAATTATAATTGCAAAAATATTACATTGCTTCTACTTTATGGAACAAAGAAAATGGTCAATAGTTTCAGTTGGAAATTTTTTAGATTTTGTTTAACAATTAGAAAGTGATAAAGAGCTTTCAAGCAAAAGATAAATTCTAATCTGAAACAATCAGTATGTTATAGACATTTTAAACAAAAAAAATTAAATTTGCAAAAAAAGGTTAGCAAGCCTCTTGATTCACCAGCTACCTGAATATTCAAGTGTCAGTTGCTAAAGCATGTAATGTTTTTTTTTCTTTTAAAAAATACATTTTTATTGAATTTCTAGAGAGAGGAAGGGAGAGAGATAGAGATATGGAAACATCAATGAGAGAGAAACATCAATCGGCTGCCTCCTGCACACCCCCTGGAATGTAGGCATGTGCCCTGACTAGGAATCGAACCTGGGACCTCTTGGTTTATGGGTCAGTGTTCAACCACTGAGCCACACCAGCCATCCTGTAATATTTCTTTAATCTTTAGAGTTCTTTAAAAACAGCACACAATGCACACATGTTGTCTAAAATCTATAAATTCAAACTATGTAACTTCATGAATAGAGTGACTTTGCTATTATTTAGAAGACTTTAACAATTTGTGTGTGATTATATTGTCATGGGAGTAGGAAAAGGAGAGTCAGTGTCAGATTATTGTTATGATTGTCTCTCTTTTAATATGAGAGCCACATTCAAGATGTTTAAATTAAGAAACTGAATATTCCTGGTTGTATCCTATATAATGAAAGGCTAATATGCAAATCAACCAAATGGTGGAATTTCTGGTTGCTATGATGCACACTGACCACCAGGGGGGAGACGCTCAACACAGGAACTGCCCTTAGTGGTCATTGTGCTCCCACAGGGGTGTGCCACTGGCTGGTGAGTGTAAGGGTGGTGGTAGGAGCCTGTCCTGCCTCCCAGGCAGTGCAGTCAGACATTCCCCAAGGGCTCCAGACTGTGAGAGGGCGCAGGCTGGGCAGAGAGATCCCCCCTCCCCTGAGTACATGAATTTCATGCACCGGGCCTCTAGTTGTACTATAAATTAGAGGTAATTTGGTACAGTTTACCATGACCTAGTCTTTCTTTCGTTTTCTTTCTTTCTTTTTTTTTAGTTATGATTCTCTGACTTGGTCTGAAGATTAAACAATCTGGTCTAGCCGGCATGACTTAGTGATTGAGCATTGACCTATGAACCAGGAGGTCACAGTTTGATTTCAGTCAGGGCACATGCCCGGGTTGCATGCTGGATCCCCAATAGAGGGTGTGCAGGCCGATCAATGATTCTCTCTCATCATTGATGTTTCTATATCTCTCTCCCTCTCCCACCTTCTCTAAAATCAATAAAAATATATTTTTAAAAAGAGCAAATCTGAAGTGGGGAACAAACCTTGTCTGGGAATGCAGTGGCCTTGGAGGAGCTGGAAAGAGACAGGAGGGAGGGTGCTGTAAGAGGACTCAGCCCTGCTCAGGAAATGACACACTGAGCTCCTTTTTAATTCTGCCAAATGAGGGTTTGAGACTGATACTGGACCTCACTCTTAGGACTTGTTATTTAAAAAACTTTTAGAGTGCTCTGAAATTTCATAAGTACATGTCTTTCTAAGCCTTTACTACTCAAAATGTGGCCTATGTATCAGCAGCAATGTCATCATTTGGGAGCTTGTTGGAAATGCAGAATCTCACTCACATCTATGGAATCAGAACTGACATTTTAACATGATCTCCAGGTGATTTGTGGGCACATTAACATTTGAGAAGCTCTGGTCTGTCTCTCTTCTTCTGGCTCATATTTGTTCTTTCCATTTTTTCAATTGTACCCTCTAACCCTTCAATGGGTTAAAAAATTCAGCAAACACATTTTAGCTTTTCAATGTAATTTTTAAAATTCTCTGATTGCTCCCTTTGGCATAGAATCACATTCTAATCCTTTTTAAAAAAGATATAATTGACATATCACATTATATTCATTTCAGGTGTGCAACATAATGATTCAATGTTGTTTATATTGCAAATGATCACACAATAAGTCTGGTAAACATCTATCACCAAACATAGTTACAGTTTTTTTTTCTTGTGATGAGAACTTTTTAAAAAAATATATTTTATTGATTTTCTACAGAGAGGAAGGGAGAGGGATAGAGAGTTAGAAACATCGATGAGAGAGAAACATCGATCAGCTGCCTCCTGCACACCCCCTACTGGGGATGTGCCCGAAACCAAGGTACATGCCCTTGACCGGAATCGAACCTGGGACCCTTGAATTTGCAGGCTGACGCCCTATCCACTGAGCCAAACCGATTAGGGCGTGATGAGAACTTTTAAGATTTACTTTCTTAGCAACTTTAGTCACCCAGCCAAATATATAATCAAATATATAATCCAGTATTATTAACCATAGTCACCATGATGTATGTATGTTTCATTCTCATGACTTATTTTATAACTGGAAGTTTGTTCCTTTTGAACACCTTCACCCATTTTGCTCTCCTCAGCCCCTGTACGCCCACCTCTGGCAACCACCAATCTGTTCTTTGTATTTATGAATTTGTTTGTTTGTTTTAGATTCCACATATGAGTGAGAGTGTATGGTATTTATCATTCTCTGTCTGCCAAGATATGAAAGCCATGTATCTTAATCTATGGGTACAGTGTTTTTCATTCTTAGAATCTTAATTAGGATAAAAAATTTTTTCTCTATTTTTTGAATTATCAATATTTTTGGGTCAGTTGTTCTGTTTGTTTGCTTTAGGTTTTGCTTTTCTGCATTTCCCCCCAAATCTTGGAGATTTCTCAATTGTGTACTCATATTCATGGAGAAGGTAGAGTTTAAGTCTGGGAGTGCTTGCTGCCTTGGTGCCCTTTGTAGTAGGCAGAGAGGAGCAGCCTGCAGGAGCCATTTCCAAAAGGATAAGGAATTTATTCTGATGGCCCAGAGGTAGAAGGCCAGTTTCTTTTTTCCCCCCTCTTCTTTTTATCCTCATCCCAGGATATGTTTATTGATTTTAGAGAGAGAGGAAGGGAGAGAAACATCAATTCTGACTGGGGGTCGAACCCTCATCCTTTTGGTGTCTGGGATGACGCTCTCACTAACTGAGTCACCCGGCCGGATCAGTTTCTTTAGAGCAGATGTTATGTCTTGTGAATAGACGTAAACACAGAACCTCTTGGTGGAGGACTGGAGTGTTTGGGAGGAGACGGTAAGCAGGAGAGGAGTAATTGTTGTTGTATGTGTTTACCCCCACGTCCCATGTGGTTTAGGGTTCAGGATCTGGAAGAGGAGCCGCACACAAATGAAAGAGATGTGACGAGATAATTTGGGAATATTGGGGGTCCAGGTGGAGAAGTCCAACTCAAGGGGAAGGACCTCCACTGGTGCCTAGGCCTTGCCAGCCTTTTATTCAGCTTTGGTTAAACATAAAGCCCTTAGTCAGGCAGGTAATAGCAGTAGCAGACAGGCTATCATAAAGGTCAGTAAATACTAGAAGGATTTACTCTGAGACTATTTGATCAGGAAATAGCTTGAGCTCCCATTGTCAGGACTAGACAATTGGTGCATAACTCAGGCCCTGCCATGGGTACAAGGGTCACCAGCCTTCTGGGATCCTTGTTTGCACTTCTCTGCTAGTGAAGACAATGGGTGGCGTCCTGCATCTCCCGCAATTTTTATTTTTATTTTTTATTTTAGGAGAGGAGTAATTGTATAGGAAGACTTATAAATGCTGTAGATTTCTGCTCCTTTTCCTGTTGCCATCCTCTCTACATCCTGGCTTGACTCTTGGGTCTCTGGGCTTACTTAGATGGACCAGGAACTACCTCTAAAGCCGACTTTGCTTTGAATTGTCTGGATTGCTGCTTTCTCTTTCCACCTTCCAGAAAAATTAATATCTCTACTCTGCCCAGTGAAAGTTATCTTTTCTATTACTAGTGCTCTGAGGATACTTTTGTCATTTGTATTCTTTTTACTATCATGTCGTTGGGAATTTTGAAGAGTGAGAGTTAGATAAATACATTTGGTTCTTAATCTTTTCCAGAAGATTAAGTTTTTTGATGGTGATAGAATATTTTTATGAAGATTTTATCCTTTGTAACTCACTGGGTAATCTTGTAACAATTTTTCTAAAAATGATACCAAGTCCTGTATTGGACATAATTTTCACATAATCACACACCAAGAAAGAAACTACAGCTGATCGTGATCAGACTATCAAACAATCGAACCAGAGCAATTATTTTGTCCATGCATCACAGTGTGTACATGCACAATGCACACACAAACACACACACACACACATGTTCACCCACACACACTTTTCTGTGGGTAGGCAAACAGGCATAATGCAAGCTGGACATTGAGTGATAAAATGATCATGTTTTGAATTTTTATTAAAAGACTAGAGGCCTGGTGCACAGATTTGTGTCCTTTAGCCAGGCCTGTGGGGATTGGGCTGAAACTGGCAGTCTGACATCCTCTGAGGGGTCCTGGATTGCGAGAGGGCACAGGCTCATGCACATGGCCTCTAGTGTGCATATAAGATCTTTGGTTAATCTCTTCCTGCCCACCCCCTGCATCCTTCCCCCTGAGATTCATCAGTCTGTTCCATGTTTCCATGCCTGTGCATTGAGCATCTGCCCCCTGGTGGTCAGTGTTTTGTCATAGCTACTGGTTGAATGGTTAAATGGTTGAACAGTCGGGTAGGCTTTTATATATATAGAAGTGTAATTTTATCATGTCTTTATAAACCTATGACTTTTATTTTACAGTTTATAGAGTTGGTTTTATATACTTTGAACAGTCATTTTTTATTTCTGACGTTATTTCTATTTCCATTGAGAAGTTGTATGTAGGTGAGCTATTTATTATTTCCAAGATAAGTTATCCCAATCATACCCTTATGCAAGGCAATATTTTTCTTCTATCTGTGAGCAATTCCGTGAGAGTCTTCATTCTTTTTTTCCATCATTCATGCCTTTAGTGCTATTCATGTGGGCTTTTGTAAAAGCATTCTAGGACATATCAGAACGACCAAGGCTCCATCATTTTCTCTCTTTAGCTCTTTAAGTTTCATTTAGGTTTTCCATAGCAATAATGGGAAAATATATCCTAGTATAGTTGCTATCTACTTCATTTCTTCCTTTCCTTTCCCTGGATATCAACTTTTTGCTGTCACTGAGTAATATAATGCTAGATTTTTGAGAAATCATTTGATAATCGAATGGGATATCCTCTGTAGGTAACTCTCTGTCTCTCACAGCCTTTCAGATTCTCTCTTTGTCATTAACATTTGCCATTGTAATTACCACATGTCTTGGTGTGGATCTTTTTGGATTCATCTTGTTTGGGACTGTCTGTGCTTGTGTGACTTTTTTCTTCCCCAAATCAGGGAAGTTTCTGTCATTATTTCTTCAAATAAGTTTTCTAATCCTTGCTCCTCTTCTTGTCTTTCTGGCACCCCTATTATACATATGTTACTTTGTTTCATATTGTCCCAAAGCTCCCTTAAGCTCTCCTGCTTTCTAATTTTTTTCTCCAGTTGCTGTTCTTATTTGGTGTGTTTCTCTGCCCTATCTTCTAACTCACTAATTCAGTTCTTTGCTTTTTCTAGCCTACTGTTGAAACCTTCCATTGTGTTTTTTATTGTAGCTATATCATCTTTGATTTCCTCTTGATTCTTACATAAGTTGTTGATTTTTCTCATATATCCAGTTTATGAATTGTATGGCCCTTTCCCTGAATTCTTTTTCTGACACTTTGCATTCCTTTGTTTCATTTAGTTCATTTTTCTGGTGATTCTGCCTGCCTTTTCTTTCCTGGGGGTTGTTTCTTTGTCTCCCCATTTTTTGCTGTCTCTTTTTGGCCCTGGGCACCCTGCTTGGGGTTTGAGAGGTTGAAGACCTTATCAGGGCAATGGTCCAGAAATCATTAGCCCAGAGGTTGGGTCTGCATTGAGTTTCATGCCTTTATTGTCTCTGCTTTGAATTGTATTCCCTTCTTCCACGGATCTGGTCCCTCAGTTATCTGCTTAAGATGTGCAGGATGGTGGGAACATGTGCACAGTTCCTCTGATGTACAACTCCTTTGAGAACCCAGAGCCCTCTGACAGCACACTTGCAGCATGGTCCTGTGGTCTCTGGGTGGGCATACCAGCTTGCTCCTGGTTGCCTGGCAGTGCTTTCCTATTGCCTGGAGTGAGGCATGTGCTTGGTTACTCTGGGTATCCCACGCAGGGCTGTCCAGGGGCCAGGGAGGAGCAGGTGTGGTTTTCTCTGGGTTTCAAAGTCCTTGCTTTCTTATACCCTGGAGTGAGATGTGCACTGGGTTGCTCCACTTCACCCTTCCTCATTGTGGAGCAGGGGCGGGTTGCTCTGAGTTGCTCAGTCCATGCTCCCCTGTAGCCTGAGTGGGGTACACACTGGGTTACTCCATTCTTCCCCAGCAGCAATACCCTGGGCTCAAGGTGGAGTGGGAGTGGGTTGCTCTGGGTAGCACAGTCCCTGCTTTCTTGCAGCCTGGAGTGAGATATGCACCGGGTGTATCCAGTTCTCCCCTCCTCAGTGTGGAGCTGGGGCGGGTTCCCCTGGGTCACTCAGTCCATGCTCTCCTGTCCCCCTAGAGTGAGGTGTGTGTTGGGTTGCTCTGGATGGCCCCAGCAGGACTGTCCTGGGGGCTGAGGTGAAGTGGGCACAGGTTGCTCTGGGTTACACAGTCAGAGCTCCCCTGTGGCATGCTCTAGGTTGCTCCAGTTTTCCCTGGCAGCAGGTCCCAGTGCTGGGGGTGGAGTGGGTGCCAGGTGGCTCGGGGTAAGGCTAGCAGCATAGTCCTGGGGCCCAGAGTGGGGGTGGAGCACACGGTTTCCCCTGGCTTTCACTTACTATGGGGTCTTGGAGCCAGATCCTAGGATGTTGGGTCCCAGTAGGCTGGTGAGGAGGCATGGTGTGGGAGCTCACTCTGGCATCACGTGCTCCCTGCAGACATCTGGGAGCCTGCTGGAAGGTACTGTGCCACTCACTGTCAGAATATGGGGGTGGTTCCACGCTGGTTATGGCTGGCAAGCAGCATTCTCTAGGCATCCTCTGCCCTTCCTTATTGAAAATTGTCTCAGCTGTGTCCAATTTGTTAATTCAGGGTGGATGTTCTCCAATTTAGTTGCTTCTCTGGCCTGGCCCTAGATCAGCCGTGGGCAAACTATGGCCCATGGGCTGGATCCGGCCTGTTTGAAATGAATAAAACTAAAAAAAAAAAAGGCCATACCCTTTTATGTAATGATGTTTACTTTGAATTTATATTAGTTCACACAAACACTCCATCCATGCTTTTGTTACGGCCCTCCGGTCCAGTTTAAGAACCCATTGTGGCCCTCGAGTCAAAAAGTTTGCCCACTCCTGCCCTAGATGCATGGCACTGCTGCCTATCAGCGCCATTTTCTGGAATCCCCTAATGCTAGGTTTTTAAGCTTCCCTCAGACAGAAGAAAATTGGCAATTCAGTTTCCTTATGTTAAAGCCAATTCTGAGTCTAGGCACAAATGGTAGTCCTTTAGTAACCACAGATTATTTTAATATGATATGTGTTCATTTTCTATTATTTCCTGACTATTTACTATGTCAAGAGCACTAGGTTAAGTATTGGGGTTCAAAGCTGAATAAAACCTAGTTATTATTCTACTAAGAGTTTGTAAATAAGTATATGTGCTATATGAAAAGGAATATGTAATGTATATACTTTTGTTAGGAAGTATATACATTTTTGTATGGAAACCCATTCAAAATAGTACCATTGCTTCTATTATTCTGTATCCTTTAATTTTTAAAATAATTTCTCTCCTTTTCTTCTGTATAACTGTTGGATTTCAACCTTGGATGTTTCCCTTGGGTGAAATCTGAGGCTTTCCTCCACACACAGAGGGCAAGGAGAGATGGAAGAAAGAGGCAGGCCACTTCAGATTGGTAGTGGCAGGTTTAATAAGCAAGGGAACTTACATATGAGGCTTGTCTTGGGTGGCCATTAGACAAGTAGATTTCCACATCTGTCTGCCAGAATCTTAAAAGTTTACATAGAGGCCTTAACAGGGTTCAGTTAGGTATATAGTCCAGATGTTCTTAATAACATCTTACTCTCTCAAGGCTATGTCATTGAAACTGGCTCCTACTGTGAGAGTGGTAGGCAGAATGTACTTTCTAAGGATGGTGTGGGGCAAGAGAAGCTTCTGATTACCTGGGGCCAGCTCTCAACTCAACCAGGGGTCGTGTCCTCTCCATAACCTCCTCTAAAATAACAGGTGTAATGGGTTGAATGGCGGCTTCCAATCCAAACCAGTGAATGTGACTTTATTTGGAAAAAGGGTCTTTGCAGATGTAATTAGGCTAAGCATCTTGAGATGAATTATCCTAGGTTACCTTGGTGGGTCCTAATGATAAATACCGTATAAGTGACAAAAGAGAAGACACAGATAGAAAAGAGAATGTGAAGTAAAGATTCAATGATGGGCCACAAGCCAAGGAATGCTGATGGCCACCAGAACCTGGAAGAAGCAAGGAATAATTTTCCTTTAGAGACTCTGGAGGGAGTGTGGCCCTGCAGATACTTTCTTTTTGGGCATCTGATCTCCAGAACTCTGAGAAAATAAATTTCTGTTGCCTTAGGACACTAAATTTGTCCTACTGTCTATGGCAGCCTTGGGAAACCAATACAACAGGTGAGAGCATTACTAAGATTTTTGGCTGAGAGTAGTTCCTCAGTGGTACATTTTACCGAGACAAAAAAGCAGCAAAATACCCCAAATTTTTATGAGTTGATATGGAAAGTTTAAAAGCAGTTTCCTGGGGTTACATTGAAAAAGATATGAATAGGAGGCTGAGGTTTACACCTATTACCTGAGCAAGTGTAATCAAGTCAGGTTAGGAACATGATAGTTGATTTTCTAATTTTTAAAATGGCATTTCCAAAGTTGTATTTTCATTTTATTTTTTCAATGAGCAAAATTTTATTTTTTTCAATGTCAAATCTGAATGCAAAAATATTGCTTGCATATGCAGAGACTAAAAATGAATTGATAACATTATGATGATGTTTAAATATTAATATATAGGTGGGTTGCATTACTAAGAATTATTTAGATGATATAGTGATATAAAATTTTGCATCTCTTGAAAGCTTGTCCTAAGGTAAGGTAGGCAAGAATTTATAGCTGAAATAGCCATATGTAGGTTATAGAGTAAGTAATTGTAGTAGCGTGGCAAATGTAAGACCCTTATTCAAACCTGCAAGGAAAATAGTAGCTCTTCTAGTCTTTTAAGTTGTAAACTCTAACATCAGCTCAGAGAAATGCATAAAATATAGATACATCGTAACAAATCATTTTAAGATAAAATTCTATGTAACTACACTTCAGTCAGGAATAGACCATTACCAACACCAAAGAAGCCCTAATGGCCTTTCTCAACTACAGTTTCCTAAGTATTCATCCCTAAATACTTGAGTTTAGCTTTGCTTGTTTTTAATATTGTATAAATCAAATAATATGTAATCCTTTGGTGTGTCTTCTTATATTCAACTGGAGGCCTGATGCATGAAATTCGTGCAAGGAGCTTGGCCCCCGCAGCCATGGTAGCTGCCTCAGCTTCACCCAGAAGGTTGTTTGGCTGTCTGGTCTAATTAGCATATTACACTTTTATTATTATAGATATTATGTTTGATTTATCTATGTTTCTTGAGATTGTAGCTCATGCATTTTCATTGCAATGAAGTATGCCATCACAAGATGTATGCTATTTACGTATTGCTTGACATTGGCTTATTTCTAGTTTTGAGCTTTTACAGATAATGCTGCTGCAGACATTCCTGTATATGTGTTGTGGTGCCTGAATGCATACAGACATTTCTGGGTGTGTGTATCTTTAACTTTGTTTGGCAATGGCAAATTGATTTTCCATTTGCTTATATAAATTTGAAATCTGTGGGAGACTTCCTGTGATTTCACATTCTTGCTAAAATGTAGTATCACCAACCTTTTCCATTTTAGCCATTTCTGGTGGATGTGTAGTCATATCTCCTTGGGGTAATTTTCATTTCTGCTATTTTAATGAGGCTGAGTATGCTTTTATATGCTAACTGGCCATTCAGTTTTCCTTTGTTGTGTGAATTGCCTATTAAAATCTCTTGCCCATTAAAAATAATTGATTTGTAGTAGATGTTTTACATATTTTGCCTACTAGTCCTTTGTTAATTTTTTGTGTTGCAAAAATATTCTCCACTCCATGGTTTATACTTAATTTACTTAATGGTGTATTTTGGTGAATAGAAGTTTTAATTTTAATATAGTCTAATTTATCATTCTTTTTCCATTATGATCAGTGATTTTCTGTGCAATTAAAAATATTTTTCTTACATAAATGAAAAGATATTCTCCAATATTTTCTTCTAACCTAGAGATGCCTAAGAGAAATATAAGAGGTACATGTATATCTTAAAAATTTCCACATTTTTAAAATTATTATTATTATTTTGTTGTTCTTGTTAATCCTCACCTGAAAATATTTCTCCATTGGTTTTTAGAGAGAGTGGAAGGAAGGGGAAGAGACAGAGAGAGAGAGAAACATCGTTGTGAGAGAGAGACACATCAATTGGTTACTTCCTGCGTGGGCCCTGACCAGGGCTGGGGATTGAGCCTGCAACTGAAGTACATGCCCTTGGCCAGAATCAAACCCAGTGGATAGGCTAGAGCTCTATCCACTGAGTCAAACTGGCCACGAGGGCAAACATTTCCACATTAAAAAAAAAAAGGTATCTGGTGAATTTAATTTTAATTATTTATTTTATTTTACTCAACATATTCTAAATATTGTGATTTCATCATGTGATCAATATAAATAATCAATGAGATTTTTTACACTTTAAAAATAATACTAAGTCTTAAAAATCTGTTATATATTTTGTAGTTGTAGCATATATCAATTCACAGTAGTCAATTTCAAAATTTCCAGTGTTTAATAGCCACAGGTGGCTAGTGGTTACCATATTGGGCAGCACAATTCTAGTAAAGATTTTGTTTTGCCCCCTGAACTTGATATTTATGTATGGAGCAAGGATTGTTTCATTTCTTCCCCATATGGTAATCTAATTGTACCAGCTACATAAATTAAAAAGAATATTTCCCCTACTGCTTTGCAGTGTCATCTTTGTCATAAATCAAATGTTCATACATGAGTAGGTCTATTTCTATGCTTAAGAAATGTGTATTTTATACAGATAAATCTAATTTTTCTCATGAACTCCATGGTTGCTGGTGGGGGTAAAAAGGAGCAAACTATAGCTTTCCAATCCATTGAATCTGAGTCTCTGCCAGTTTAAACACTATCTTTTAGGAAACTCGCTTTTTTGGTGCGTGCTCAGTGACTGTCTTAGATTTCTTCCTATCCTCTTGGTTTTCCCAAAAATGGTACGTGGCTATGTGGGGCATTAACATGGCCTTGCAGTGCTGGGAGAAAGGAGCGCCCTCTGCCAATAGGTCTTCTCCTTCCCTCTGTGCTTCTTCGTTCCCCACTGCACTAAATCCCTCATGGTAGAGTTCTTGGCCTCTTGGGCTGAGCTCTGCTGATGTTTGGCAGACACAATTGCATTTTGTTTTCTTGCATTAGGCAGAGCCTGAGCTGCAGGCATTTCTTAGTCCGAGTCATGCTTCTCCTCCCTCCCGCAGCCCATGATCTCCTGCTCATCACCTCTGGAGGAGTCATTTTGCCCATAACGAGTGTGGTTCCATGAGAGCACCACAGGCCCTCAGCTCATCTCTTTCCCATGGGCTTGCAGTAACTTTGAGGTCCCTTTTTATCACCTAGCAGCCAAGGGAGGCTAAGGAGTGTTCACTCCAGATCCACTATGCCTGCTTATGCAGATCACTCACATTGTGTTGATGCAGCAGCACCCTGCATTGATGTAGGGCCATTGTCGGCTCCTCCCAGAGTTCCAAATGGGGCATATTGCACAAGATACCTTACTCCTAAGATATACTTTCTCCCTGGAATTTGGTACCAGGTGTACATGTTGATGCACCCCTCTAAGACATATCTCCTGCAATTGTGCTTCATTTTATTGTGTTGTGCTTTTTACAAATTGATGGCAAGATGCTCCACCAGCAAACAGAATGCAACTCACCTTTTTTTGCAGTAGTTGCTTTCCTATGGTGGTCTGGAACGGACTGCGATATCTCTGAGGTATCCTTGTATTTCTGTCTTCCTTCTTTCTGCAGTCCTCAGGCCTCAATGTGCAGGCTTTCCTGCTTTCTGTGTGGTAGTGACAATGACTGTGTCACAGCCTGAGTTACTTTTATTCATGGCTCAGAGACAGAGGTCTGGCTCTTGATATGTTAATTGGAGCTTAAATAATTCATAAAGTGTTTCTCTTTCAACCTAGGCTAGCTTTCAAGACCGTTCTCATGTTAGCAATTTAAAAAATGGAATTTGACAGTGAAAGCTGAGCACGACTTCATTGTTCTAGCTGATGTCAGCCGTTTCTTGGGCAGTGAGTCATGGAACTGTATGATTTACAGGATGTGAAAGTGCATCTGAAAATATTTCCAAAAATATTATCTCTATTACACTACTAAAAAAGAAAAGAAGAAAAAAAACACCCCTTTGTTTTCCACATATGTGTGTCAGATGAGTAAAAATAAAAGCGAAGAGGGAAGCCTGGAAACAGAATTGTGAATCTATCATTTAAGCAAGGATACCTGCATGGGAATTCATTTCATACATGAAAGCAGCTGCAGAGTTTTAGAGTCCAAATGAAACAGGGAAATAACCTGCTGAATCGATTGTGGCAGCAGTAAACATCAACTTATGCATAGGTATGAAATATCACATGGTCTGTGATCTGCTAAGGAATCTTACAATGCTAAATATAGTGACTTGCAATGTTAAATATTTAATAAATCATGTTCATTGTAAAACTTTAGAAAAATAGAGATAAAATTAAAGAAACAAAACTACCTACAAACGTCACCAGTAGAGACAGTCCTTATTTTTGTGAAGATCAAAGTAATGGCTGAGAGTGAGAACTGAAGGAATAGAGAGGCTTCCTCATGCAGAAAAGAGAGGTGTGATAGGGAAAAATACAGTGTGAACAACTAGCCTGTCCATTGAAATTTGAAAATGTTTAGCTGGGAAGTTTACAGGGTGGATGGGAAAGACACTTTGGGGACAATTACCATTTGCAAGAAGGAGAGGACAAAAGCTAGAAAAATGAAATTTTGAGATGATTTTCTTTTGACTTCTGGTTCCAGTAATGGAGAACCTGGTTCTTTGGAACAGCCCTCCCATTAAGGAATATTACAGAAGCTGCCCCTGTTCTCCAGTTCTATACATATACTAGAGGCCCGGTTCATGAAATTCATGCACTGGGGTGGGGGTGGAGGGGACGGTGTCCCTCAGCCAGCCTGCACCCTCTCTAATCTGGGACCCCTCAGGGGATGTCGTACTGCCTGATTAGGCCCAATCTCCGTGGGATTGAGCCTAACCCGCAGTCGGACATCTCTCTCACAATCTGGGACTGCTGGCTCCCAACCGCTTGCCTGTCTGCCAGCCTGATCACACCCTAACCACTACCCTGCCAACCTGATCCACGCCTAACTGCTCCCCTACTGGCCAGATCATTCCCAACTGCCCTCCCCTGCCAGCCTGGTCACCTCTAACTGCCCTCCCCTGCAGGCCTGGTTCCCCCAAACTACCCTTCCCTGCTGGCCTGGTTGCCCCTAACTGTCATTCCCTGCAGGCCTGGTCCCCCCCAACTGCCCTCCCTTGCTGGCCATCTTGTGACCAGATGGGGCGGCCATCTTGTGCAAGGGCATGATGGTCAATTTTCATATTACCTCTTTATTATATAGTATTTAAAGACATCAGAATGCTGTACTGCACATTTGAAATTAGCTCAGAGAGTAGATCTTAAAAGTTGTCATAACAAGAAAAGAAATTATGGCAGCAGATGCTAGCTAGACTTATTGTGGTGGTCATTTTGCATTACATATGTACAAATATTGAATAAT
>NW_006291486.1:372217-372809 GCF_000327345.1 Myotis davidii | reverse complement strand
TCTGCCATTTGGATATTTTCCAAGAGATAGTTTAAAGTATTGTCAGAAGTAGAATCTTCTGCCTCTCTTTTATATGAAATTTCTTCTTTTCTTGAAATGACCTCCATATTATCCCCTAAATATGTCTGTACTTTTTCTTTCTTTTTTTAAGACTTTAATTTCTTAAGAGCAGTTTTAGGTTTCCAACAAAATCGAGGGAAAGGTACAGATATTTCCCATAACCCCTGCTCCCAAAACATGTGTTGCTTGCCCCATTATCAACATTACTCACCAGAATGGTACATTTTTCCGCCCCCCAAAAATGAACTTACATTGACTCATCATTATCACCCCAAGTCCATAGTTTACTTCAGGGTTTGTTGTTGATGCTGTCCATGGTTTTAAACAAATGTATAATGACATATATCCATCATTATAATATCATACAGAGTATTTAATCACCCTGAAAATCCTCTGTGCTCTGTCTATTCATCTGTATCCTCTCATTCACCTGCCCCAGCAACGACTGATCTTTATATTATCTTCACTAGTGGCTCGGTGCATGAAATTTGTGCATGGGAGGGGGGATTCCCTCAACTCAGCCTGCACCCTG
>NW_006291486.1:357016-371934 GCF_000327345.1 Myotis davidii | reverse complement strand
GTTATTAAATGTTCCCAAATGCCCAGCCTGCACCCTCTCCAATCTGGGATCCCTCTCACAATCTGGGACTGCTGGCTCCTAACAGCTCACTTGCATGCCAGCCTGGTTGCCCCCAACTGCCCTCCACTGTCAGCCTGATCTCACACCCAATGGCCCTCCCCTGCCAGCCTGATCTCGCTCCTAACTGCTCTCCCCTGCTGGCCTGATGGCTCCTAACTGCCTCTGCCTGCCTGATTGCCCTCAATTGCTCTCCCCTGCCTGCCTGATCTCATCCCCAACTTCCCTCCCCTGCCAGCCTGATTACCCTTAACAGCCTCTGCTTGGCCCCTACCACCATGGCTTTGTCTAGAAGGAAGTAGGATGTCTGGAAGATGGCTGATCAACCTGGTCTAATTAGTATACTACCCTTCTAGTAGCTTAGATAGATTATATAGGATAGGATTGCTTAAATGGGGGAAAAAGCCTTTTTCATCAGGAGTAAGATGCTCTTGGCAGACAAAAATACATAATCCCTATATCTGGACTGATAGCCAGCCATATGCACTATACTGACAAACCGATCATTAAAAAATTGAACCGCTTTCTTATACCTTACACCAAATAGCTGTAGCCCTTCAAACCTTTCCTCAGCCCCCACCTTAGGTTCTGCCTTCGCAGTTCACCCAGATTAGGTTCTGATTGGTCAGTTTCTATGCCAGTCAATGTTAAAAACTCCACTTCCTAGGCAGCCATTGGCTCCTCGCACTTCACCCAGATTTGGTTCTGATTGGTCAGTGACTATGCCAGTCAGCATCTCCGGGCCTATCAACGGGCCTGATCAGAGAGGCAGGGCTGACCAGTGGCCCCAGCAGAGGCCCCAGAGAAAGAGAGGCGTGGCTGCTCTCCAGGTCAGGAGAGAAAGAGAAAGCAAGTGCTGATGAACAGCTGCTACAGAGGCTATGGATCAGACCTGCTTCTCTCTCCAGGCCTTTCTTTGGGCCTGATCAGGCCTGATCCACAGCCCCCTCAGCAGTCAGTGCTAGGTCGGGGCATCCACAGTGGCCGCAGTCAGTCCTGGGTCACCACGGCAATGGTTGTTTTGGATGTTACGGATCCTGGGTTTTTATATATTAGGATATTTTGCCTTTATCAAAATTTCATGCAGTTGAAATCACAGAGTGTCATCTTTTCAGATTGACTTCTTTCACTTAGTAATATGTATTTAAGGCTCTTCTATGTATTTTCTTTATTTTTTAAAATACTCTACCAATAATATTTTTCCATTGATTTTTAGATAGAGTGGAAGTGAAGGGGAGAGACAGGGAGAGAAAAAATGATGTGAGAGAGATACATTGATTGGTTGCCTCCCACATGTGCCCCTGACTAGGGCTGGGATAGAACCTGCAACTGAGGTACATGCCCATGATTAGAATCGAACCTGGACCCTTCAATCCACAGGCCAACTCTCTATCCACTGAGCCAAATCCATTAGGGTTCCTCCATGTATTTTCATATCTTGATAACTCATTTCTTTCCAGCACTGAATAATATTCCTTTGTCTTGATATATCAATGTTTTTTTATCCATTCACCTACTGAAAGACCTCTTGGCTGCTTCCAAGTTTTAGTAATAATGAGTAAAGCTTCTATAAACATATACATGGTGGGTTTTGTGCTGACATAAGTTTTCAACTCCTTTGGGTAGATAACAAGGAGCAAGATTGCTGGATTGTATGATAAGAGTATGTTTAGTTTTGTAAGAAACCACTGTACTGTCTTCCAAAGTGGATGTATCATTTTGCATTCCTACCAGCAATAAGAGTTCCTGTTGCTTCACATCCTTGCCAGTATTTAGTATAGTCAGTGTTCTAGATTTGGCCATTCTGATAGGTGTGTAGAGGTATCTCATTGTTGTTTTAATTTGTATTTCTCTGGTGACATATGTTGTGGAGCTCATTTGCTAACTGTATGTCTTCTTTGGTGAGATATCTATTAAGACCTGTGGCTCATTTTATTTTATTGCATTTATTGGGGGTGACATTGGGTAATAAATTTTATAGGTCTCAGGTATACAATTCTATAATACATCATCTGTATATTGTATTGGGTGTTGACCACCTCAAATCAAGTCTCCTTCTATCATTATTTATCCTCCCTTTGCCTTCTTCTACTTCTCTCCACCCTTATTCTAATCACCATACTGCTGTCTGTGTCTACTATTTTATTTCTTTGTTTAATCTCTTCACCTTTTTACCCAGCTCCCAACCCCCTTCCACTCTGATAGCTACTAATATGATACTTGATACTTCTCATTTTCTGACTGGCTTATTTTACTTAGCATAATACACTCCAGGCCCATCCATGCTGTCACATAAGGTAGCATGGGCCAAGTAATATTGCCCATTAATAGTTGAGTAGATAAAAAAGCTGTGGTAAATTTACACATTGGCTCATTTTTTAATCATGTTTTTTGTTTCCCTATTGTTGAGCTTTAAGAATTCTTTGTATTTTTTGGATAACAATCCTTTATTAGATGTATCTTTTAAAAATATTTTCTCCAAGTCTGTGGCTTGTCTTCTAATTCTTTTGATATTCTTTTTTGAAAAGCAGAAATTTTTTATTTTAATGAAGCCAAGCTTATCAATTATTTTTTTCATGGATCATTTCTTTTATGTTGTATATTTAAAAAGCATCAACATGGTCAAGGTCTTCTAGGTTTTTCACTATGTTTTCTTCTAGGGATTTTATAATTTTGCATTTTACATTAAGGTCTGTGATCCCTTTTGAGTTAATTTTTGTGAAGGATGTACTTTCTAGTTTTCATACTCTTATTCATACCTTGTTCACATTTTGCCTTTTTGAAACTCTCTTTGCATTTATGATTTACCTATAGATCCTCCTCTTCCATAAAGACTTTTCTTAGAATTCTGGCATAGAGTTATTATTTTTTCTTTTGAACCTTCTTAGTGTTTATGTCTAGCACTCTTGTGCCATGTGTTTTTTATTCCTAAAAGTTATTTTTGTATAATTATATATATTTAGCATTCTGAGTAGATAGTAAGATCCCGATCCTGGTAGGTAGGTTCATCAATTTGAGTATATGTGTTTAGATCATTCCCTGAAATGATCAAAAGTACTCCTTTTTTGCTAGGTTAGCTGACTTTCTTCACTTCCAGACTATTATAACAGTTGCTATTGCCTTTGGAAACTTAATTTTCACAAGAAGGTAGGGAAAAGAAAATCTTAGCAGGCTGGGTATTTGTTGAGTGACTCTAACATGGAAAATATTTTGCTAGGTGGTGTTAGGGCCAACAAAAATGTGGTCTGTCCTCAGGGACTCAGAATCTAGAAGGAGAGGACTGAGTTTACCAAGAATGAAAAATTGTTTTCAGTTGTTGCAGCAAGTCATCAGTGTTGGTTGGCATTGTGCATAATTAAAAGAAAAACATATGGGTGCTTGTTCCAAAGGCTTGGTATTGCGCCAACGCTGCATGCAAATGTAAGAGTAGAACTGGAAATATGAGCAAGTGAGTTTTTATGTGTCTTGCTTTGTGGGTTACTCCTGAAATAATTACAAATACTAAAATAATAAGCAATACAAATTATATTTTATATAACATTTTATATATAATTTTGAATTTATGTCTCCTTTATAGTGGTCTCTTTTAGGTTTAAGAACTTTGCATCATCAAATTTAGTGCAGTGATTATTTTCTATTATTATCAGGAAATATTTAATACAAATTCTAAAAAATAAAAAGATCATACATATTTTAAGAAATAAAAAGACATGTGAATTTTTCAAATGAAGTGTCTTCTTAAGGCAAAGAGAGTAGATTGACTCCTCTGAATTTGTTAATTGAGAAAAGTTGTGTGACATCAAGGTGATTTCACTTGGTGATTGCTTCAGGGAACACCTATTATTAGGCTCTTTGGAATGGGAAGGTGGAAATAAGGAAATGAAAGGAAACTGCATAAATTAGTAGGATACTAAGAACTCATGCAAATGATTTCATTTTTAACCTGAATTTAAAACAAGATATACTTGATATTTTTAAGGAAATAAAAACTGACAGTTTGCTAGAACAACAGGACAAAACCACTGGAATATTATCACCTGAAGAAATCTTGTTAGACATCATTAAATATAGAGTGGTAGAATAAAGAACCCACCAGTTAAGTCAGTTTTAATGTAGAGCTTTTACCCACTGATCAAACTGAATATTTTATATATGCTATCTAAGAAAGTAAAGCGACAATGACAACAGCAACATTTTGTGGAAATTAGGGATACATGAAAGTAAAATGAGAAAAAAGATTTGAGTACTGTTTTCGGATGAAAAGAAAAAAACATGACATAATTTCACATGTTAATAGAATATTTTATTCAGGGAAACTTATACCATTTCAGGTTTCTAAATCATATCCTTGTTTTGGGAATAAGCTAGTATAACACTGTTAAAAACAAAATTCAAAGGTCACAAATTTTGAAGATCATATTGGCTTTATTTGATGATTCATGAATTGGGCAGCATTTCATCTAGCCAATAAAAGGAGCTCTGAAGAGCTGTGTGAAGTGAAAGACTTATATAGGCAGGACAAAGGAGTTATACAAACAAAGAGCTGATTGTGGCAAGGTCACCTTTCTTTAGGGAACATCGGGGTCTGTCAGGCAGGTTATTTCACTAGTGCTGACCAGGTATTTCCAGATTGACTGGTTTAACAGTTTATTCCTTGGGTAGCTGAAACTGTAATTAAGTTAGATATCAGTCTCAGTTATGTGACTTGGGGCTTAGCACAAGTGACTCCATTTTTAACCTGTTGTCTCTTTTTTTAACAACACTCTTAACCACAGCTCAGCTATAGTTCATCAGACTGTATGCTCTGTTTCTTTCTTTCCTTTCCTTTATGAGAATAATTTCTGTTTTGCTCATTCTTTTTTTTTAAATATATTTTATTGATTTTTCACAGAGAGGAAGGGAGAGAGATAGAGAGTTAGAAACATCGATGAGAGAGAAACATCGATCAGCTGCCTCCTGCACATCTCCCACTGGGGATGTGCCCGCAACCCCAGGTACATGCCCTTGACCGGAATTGAACCTGGGACCTTTCAGTCCGACGCTCTATCCACCGAGCCAAACCGGTTTCAGCTGTTTTGCTCATTCTTGAGTCTCCAGTACCCAGTGGAATGCTTGGCATATAAGAGATTCCTAGTCAATATTTTTTTACAGAATAAATGTTAGCTATATATGATTTGGCCTGAAGCAAGGAATTAGGCCAAATAATTTTCCAAGACTTTAAAAAATTGTCATGAAACTAATTCAAAAAGACTTACACATTTTGGTCATGGGAAAATGTGGCTATCTCTCAGTGTGTATTTAATTTTAATTTATCCACAAATTCAGTAGCCTATGAATTTTTATGTTCTTGATTTTTATGTCCATTTCAGAGAAGCAGCAACCAATTTGAATTGGCAAAAAAGAGAGCATTGGTAGACATTTAATTGCCATTCTGCTCCTGATTTGTTTATAAATAGGCCTTTAGTGTTTTCACCATTATTTAACTAAATCTTCTCAGATAGATAAATATTGATTGTGATAATCTGGTCCTGATGGTCTTCATTTGAAAACTTAATTGTGGGCAGGATTTGTAATCATGGCCCATGATACCAGAGAACTCTCATGAGAAACTTTTGGGAAATATTTTTCTTTTAAAATGGGACCAGAGACATGCAAGGTTGGAAATTATATCTCTGCTCCATATTGTCTGCCTGTGATAAGGTATCCGATAAGGGCCCTATTAAAACTGCAAAGGGAAAGGCAAGAGAAATTGAACTGGATCTCTGATTCTCATTTTTTAGATCTTGAGATTGATTACCCCTAGATTTTTCAATGGGTGAGATAATGTGCCCTTTAAGTCACCTTTAGCTGGGTCTTACTGCTTGCAATTGAAAGCATCTTCAGGAAGACAAATGACAGTAGAAAGAAGAGAATTATAGATTTAGAATGGGCCTCAGCCCACCCCCTTTCTCCTACTATGAATCATTTGCATAAAATTAACAATATGATAGTGAGGCAGAAGTCAGAAACATGAATAAAAAAAGTATAATGACTAGTGAAGAATGGTATTCTGGAGCCATTTAGAATAGAGGTAAATATTCATATACAACTCAGTGGGCCCAGATGGCATCTTCTTTACAAAAAATTTCTAAGTCAGGGAAAATTATTTTCAATCTAATTTGGTTGAGAAGCCTAGGAATAGCTCTAGGAAGATTTCCATTCTAGATGATAAAAAATAAAAATGATTTCCTTTTTAAAGCCACAAACTTAACTCTTTAGAATGAAGACTTTTCTGAGCTTTTTAGATACCCGAGAATTAACTATAGTACATTCTTTCTTTAATGGAATTAAAATACAAAAGGAGGGTATAAGAAATCAACTTCTTGGGAGAGAACCAAGACGGAGGCATAGGTAAATGCAGGTGTTCAGTGCCTGCTACAACCATATCAAACTTACAACTAAAATACAGGACAACCATAATTCATAACTGCCTGAAAGCTGGCTGAATGGAAGTCCTACAACTAGAGAAGCAAAGAAGAAAGCACATTGAAACTGGTAAAAGGGGCAGAGGTGAGGAATGGGCTGGTCTGTCATCCATGTGTAGCATTCTATTATTTTAATTTGGAGGAATATCTCCAAGGCCTCCCACCAGAAGCAGGGGTTCCCAGCTTCACACCAGCCTCCAAGCCCAGGATTACAGAACTTGGAAAAGAAGTCCTTATAACTTTGAATTGTAAAAACCAGTGGGGATTGGGGCTGAGTAACATGGAGGCTGCAGGAGACTCAGGCAGTTCCCCTTAAAGGACTGGTGCACAAACTTACATGGTCCCACTCCCTCTGAACTTCAGTGTTGGGTGTTGGCTTTGGGGAACCTAGGGACATATGGGGAAGAGCTGTCTGGCATTGGGGCAAGAACTCTTTTTCCCAGATAAGGGTGCTCATAGGGAAACCTTGTTCCTGTGCTGGGACTTCCTCCATCACAGAGCTGACTGGCAGCCATATCTGAGTTTCCATCAGCATGGCCCATACTTCATTCCACCTTGGTGATTCACTGATTTGTAGCCCCACTCAAGCTTTTTGCAGAAGCTTTTCCATATGAATGGATTGTCCTGGCTCAGGTTTCAGACTTTGCTAAAATCTCTCAAACAAACAATAGCTGGTGTCAGCATGCCCCAAACCTATCAATAAAAGGATGAAGACCCAGCACTAGCACCAGCAAGCCTTGCTTAACAGCTTAACTTCACCTGGACAATTCCTAGCCCAATACAAAGAGCAGCTATTTGCAGCTGTCTTTGTTGCTCCTGTCAAGTGGCCCCAGGCAGTGGCTGACTTTGCATCTCCTAGGAGGCCCTGGAGCCAGTGCACCTGGTGTATAGCTTCAGACCATACCAGATTACAACTCTACAAATGCAAAAGTGACACACTCAAGGGGCAGACTCAGTGAGCAGCAAAGAAACACTGAAACAAGTCCTGCTCCATGGAGGTGTCACCTACACAGCAGCTCTCCCACTGTAGATATAGCTAGTCCTTACAGCCAATTGGCCTGGAGGTCACTTCTTCCTAGTGATGACAACAGTAATCAAGGCTCAACTACAACAAGATTGCTCACACAGCCCACCCAGGGGTCCATTTAGAGTGCCCAGCTCAGGTGACTGGGAAAGCTGAGCCACTGGCTCCTATAGGACACCTACTACACAAGGCTACTCTACCAACGCCAGGAGACACAGCAGCTCTACCTAACACACAGAAACAAACACAGGGAAGCAGCCAAAATGCAGAGACAAAGAAACATGTCATAAATTAAAGAAATGGAGGTAAGACAACTATTGGATACAGAGTTCAAAACCATGTTTATAAGGTTACTTAAGGATCTTCATGCAACTTTCAAGGATCTTAGTGAGAATGACAAAGATATGAAAAAGGATCAGTCAGAAAGTAAGCATACACTAACTGAAATAGAGAATAGTTTACAGGAAATCAACAGTAGAGGATCCTGAGAATCAAATCAATGATTTGGAATATGAGTGAGCAGAAAAACACCCAATCATAAGAGGAAAAGAAAAAGAATAAAAAAATATGAACATAATGAAAGGAGCCACTGGGACCACTTAAAGCATATCAACATTCAAGTTATGAGGGTGCCAGAAGAAGAAGAGAGAGAGCAAGATATTGAAAATCTATCTGAAGAAATAATGAAGAAAACTTCCCCTAAACGGTGAAAGAAGCAAAGCTATCATTTAGAATTGAAGGTCAGATAAAGAGCTTCACAGATAAGAAAAAGCTAAAGGAGGTCATCATCACCAAACCAATATTATATGAAATGTTGAAGGGTATTCTTTAAGAAAAGGAAGAATAAAAGAATAGGAATAAGAACGAGAAGAAGAGAAATATAAACAATAAAATGGCAATAAATGCACATCTACAACTGAATCTAAATATCAAAATAAATGAATAAGAAAATCTAATGAAAAAAATAAAATAATGAATAAAATAGAATCAGGGGCATGGAAACATGGATCAGACAGACAAATCTCAGAGGGAAGGGGTGAGGGAGGTGCAGGAAGAGATTAACCAAAGGTTTATATGCATTGCCTATGGACACAGACAATAGGGTGGTGAAGGCTTGGGGTGGGGCAGGGACTGGGTGGGTGGGGGGCAGTAGAGGAATAAAAGAGGGCATCTGTAATACTCTCAACAATAAAGTTTAAAAATAAAGAAATCAACTTCTTAAAGTCTGTGTTCACAGAGTGAAATTTTGTATTAATTGCTTGGAACTTTGAATGCATATGCCTGCAGATATCAATAGTAAGTAGTTTTAAAGGTTAATCTTATTATATATATTTACCTCAAGGGCAATATGTGTTTTTGCATTTATGTATGTATGTGTACATATATTCACAGTAAAAACAATATTACTAATTCTTGCTATCTTACATTATGGAGGCCCATTACTTAGGTCTTTTTTACTTCCTGATTTTTTTTTAAAATCAGTCACTTTTAAACTTAAATTTTAGGGTTCAACTCATTTTGTCCTCCACTTACCAACTCTGTTACCTTGAATGTGTCGCTTAATTTAGAACTTCATCTTTCAAGTGGGATAATGTCTTATTTGCTGAAGTCAGGAAATTGTATAAATTAATATCTTCATTTTAAGCTATAAGAGTTATTCAACATCCTCTGGCTTTCATTTTATGTGAAGTCAGTAAAAATATTAGGTATCTTTATTTTCTAGACATTTTCACAGAAATGCAAATGTTCTGTAAAATGTAGACCATATACACTTTTAATGAAAATTTCTTTCTGATGAAATATGCATTTTCAGATTTCCTTTGCATTTCAAAAGCAGGTTCATATTTCAAAGAGAATGTAACCATCAGACTTACCATTTTTTTATGGTGTTTAGGTTGAAACCTAGAAAAGAAAACTACTTAATTTAATAAATACAGTATTATATTTTAACACAAAGAAATGATCAACTAATTATTTTGTTACTTCAATACTTGAATTAGAGAGAACAAGTTGGGTCCATCTAGAAGCAGATAGTCACTTTTACCTGAATCTAGGAAAACCCTAAAAGATAAACCATAGCTGTCTGGATGACTTTCAATTGTGGAAATTTGATTAGTCTAATTCATGGAGGATCTTTGAACCCTGATAGCAGGATTTTCTCCTTGAATATGGGACATTGTCTCTGCTTATGACCTCTAGGTGGTTAGGGATTGTGGATGAGTGAAATGTTACTTTTAACAATTTGCTTGAAAAATTCAAAAGAGGAGTAAGGATTAGCGTGGAGATTTCCAGTCTAGTCCTTTGATCCCACAGAAGGGTTTTTCAAACTTTTTCCCTATGTGCATATCAACTCATCTTTCACTGGTTGACCTTCTTAGAACTCAATGAGGTGAGCCGGAGCACATGTTCACATGGTCTACGTGATGGCCTCGGTCTGTCCTGACTACTTCCAGAAATCTTGGGAAAAAAGTGAAAGTTGAAAGTGAGTGCCTAGAATAATTATTGGAACTCTAAATCCTAGCTTTAGATTCAGAAATAGGTGCTTTCAGTGTGGATCTTATATAAAAACTTGGATTGGACGCTCTCATTCCCTGGGAGAGAAAGGTGCTTTTCATGGTCTCATAAGAAAGTTTTGAGGAAGTTCATTATTTTCCCATTTGGGCTTTGGAAAAAAATATTTTGCATGTATTTGACAATCAAACCTTATTCTTTAGAGAAAATTATGGATCATTCTGCCAAGAATGTTCAACTCTCTCTGTGATAACAAAGTTGCCTCGAGCATGGATGCAGACAATTAAAAAAAACTTCTCATATTGATCTGAGCAGAGAGTTCTGTGAGCTTCTTAGGTATATCTGAAGCAACTTAGCATTTTTAACAGACCCTCCTTACACACTGCTGGAAGTCTCAGGTGTGTTAAAAGGTCATCCAGGTATGCTTAGAGGCTTAGTGGACCATTCCATTCCAAACTACTGCTGTGTCCTCTCTCCATCCATTCTATTCTGGTCTAATTTTCCAACTCACACTTGGATGCTGCCTCTGTGCCTGGTGCTGAGACCTAAATTAGACAACCTGTCACGGTGTCTTGATAAACCTTGGTTTACATTCTGGCCATCATACTTCACTTGGAGGCTGGCCTAGACCTCCAGACTCTAGCTCAGAGCAGCAACCAAGTTACTTGAAAAATCAACCATTACTTACTGTAATTGGAAAACAACCATCTTCATTTTTGAAATGAACATTTTATTCTTTCAAGAAAGATGTTTACCAATGTATTAATGCTAATATAGGTATGATCAGTTCCGTGTCCTATGTTATCTGTCTTCTATCATGGCTTGAAGAGAAATTTACTAAATTTATGATCTTTGCACTATTTAGCAGAATGTATTATTGGAAAGCATTTTTTCCCAATTACGATACAGGTTCTTCTTGTAAGAAATATATTTATCTATGGAAGGAATATACTTAAAAACTTCACAGCTGTGGCCTTGTCTCTGAAAGACTTTTTTTTTTTGTATTAGGAAGATATAGGGAAAAATATCTTGAGAGTGAAAATAATTTTTCTTAAAAGACAATCTGTTTATTTGTTTATTTAAATTCTTACCCGAGAATATGTCTTTATAGATTTTTGAGAGAGAGAGAAGGGGGAGGAAGGGAAGAAAGAGAGATAGATAGATAGATAGATAGATAAACATCCATTGGTTGCCTCTCTTAGATGCCCTGACCAGGGACTGGCTGGGGTACAATATGTTTATTTTTGTTAGTAAAATTGCAAATAAAAGTGGTGAATGTTCCATTATTTTATTCAGTAATAATGACTAAGAAATGTGAGAAATTTTTCAATTTGGAACATAGAACCAGTGATTTTTATTGTATGCTAAATAAGGAAAAAGCAAAGACACTGGCATTCAACTGTTTCAGCATGTTAGTAAATTCTTTCCCTGAATCAATGGCAGAAGTACTCAAGGTGGCATTTAAATTAATTAGGCTTTCTTCAAGTTTAAATTAGACAATATATTTTGTTTACAAGACAACAAACCATGTTTTTTCTCCTTTTTTCTTCAAACCATGTTTAAATGAGATTTTAAAAGCTTTACTTTTCTGCCTGATGAATTTGATAAAACTTTGCTACATGTATCATTTCTAATTCAGGGTTCAGAATACATAAAATGATAATAAGAGTTGTCACATAAACAAAGATAAAAGGAAATTTAATTGGATGTGTCTCATGTTTTGTGCACAGACAACTTATCTTGATGATTTTCTCTTTTCAAAGTGGATTGCTCAAACTAAGCCATATTCTACTCTAACATAGGCATTTGCTTTGTTTTCCTCCTTTAGAGGTATTTTGTTTCCAGTTTAGGGTTTGTTATGTAGTCTTTTTTTTGGTGGCAAGATACATTTTAGATACATAGATCTAAATACATTTATATACGATTGATCTGTCTGTTTCTGAAAAAAAAAAAATTCCCTTGAGGCATTGAGCCAAAGCATTTAGTTCTACTAATTAATGTTAAAATTGTCACAGTCACCCACCGAGCACATTGTTGGACTGGTAGCCACCACTTGGATGAATGTTACTACCAGTTTATGAAGAATAGGGATTATACCTTGGTGTTCAGGTACCTGCCATTGAGGAAAGCATCCCCACTGAATCCTGAAAAGCTGTTGTATTCGAAAATGTAAGGCTGCTTGTTTTAACTCCCTCAGTCCCCATGTGCCCTTTTCACAATGTCTGTGTTATCGCATGCCAGTGCATAGGCCCAGGAATCTGTGTTTTGATAAACCAGTGTATTACATACTTGGCTAACATTGGTTGTACCTTTTCTTTATTTAACTTTGATTCACAGTTTGAAGGTTGCTTCTCCAGTCAGCTTACTTCATGGAACATGAGGGAGTAGTCTAGGGGAGTGGTTGCATGAAAGAAAAGTCCTAGCACATCTTGTGGAGTAAGGAATGATGCAGACGACAGCCATTTATTAAAATGAGGGGAAGGACTGTCTGATAAGATAGTTAGGATTATATAGGGACACTGTGATTGTGTCCCACTAACCCATCTTTCTCTTGTCCATTGTGTAGTATTCATGCAGTATGGGTGAGATGAGACAGGGAGAGAGTGACTATACCCCCTACTCTAGGGTGGGCCCTAATTCTTTTAACCCACACAAGCTAATCACATTTTCTTTGTCCCTGGGTTCAAAGAAGAAAAATCTAAGAAAATCAGTGAGTACCTTCTCCAATGGCTTAGGAAAGGACATGACCAAATTTGGGCTATGAGATGTGAAGGGAGGTTTTCTGGGAGCTGATTAAGTACTTTCTCTTCTCTGGACTTTATTTTTATTTTTAACTTTATTTTTATAGTTAATGCTATTACAGATGTCTCCATTCTCACCTCTCCCCAACCCCCCTCTTGCCTACCTCAACCCGGCTCCTCCTTGCCTCTGGCAATCACTACACTGTTGTCAGAGTCTATGGATTATGCATATATGTTATTTGACTAATCTTAATATTTTTTTTATTGATTTCAGAGAGTAAGGGAAGAGGGAGAGAGAGATAGAAACATCAATGATGATAAAGAATTATTGATAGGCTGCCTCCTGCACACCACCCACTGGGGATTGAGTCTGCAATCTGGGCATGTGCCCTGGCCAGAATTGAACCATGACCTGGTTCATAGGTCTATGCTCAACCACTGAACCACACCAGCTGGGCTTTGGCTAATTTATTCATCTTTTTTTTCATCCAGTCACACCTAGCCTCATCCCCTCTGACAGCTGTCAGTTTGTTCCATGTATCCATGCCACTGTATCTATTTTGTTCACCAGTTTATTTTGGTCATTAGATTCCATATATAAAAGAAATAATATGGTATGTATCTTTCTCTGACTGGTTTATTTCACTTAACATAATATCTCCAGGTCCATCCATGCTGTCACAAAAGGTAAGATTTCCTTCTGCTTTTACGACTGCATAGTAAGTAATCCATTATGTAAAAGTATCACAGCTTTTTTTTATTCACTCTTCTACTGATGGACACTTGGGCTATTTCCAGATAATGGCTATTATGAATAACACTGCTATGAACTTAGGGGTGCATATATTCTGTCTGATTAATGTTTTGGGATTCTTAGGCTATTTAACCTGAAGTGGGATCACTGGGTCAAATAGTAGCTCCATTTTTAGTTTTTTGAGGAAATTTCATACTGTTTTCCACAATGGCTGCACCAGTCTACATTCACACCAAGAGTACACTTTTCTCCTCATCTTCTCTAGCACTTGTTTGTTGATTTGTTGATAGTAGCCATTCTGGCATGCTGTGGCTATTGGGGTCTTTTGTGGTTCCGTATAAAGTTTTGAAATATTTGTTTTAGATCTGTGAAATTTGCTATTAGTTTTTAAATAGGAATTTCACTGAATCTATAGATTACTTGGGTAGTATGAACACTTAATGATGTTAATTATTCCCATCTATGAACACAGTGTATACTTCCACGTATGTGTATCTTCCTCAATTTCTTTCTTCAGTGTCTTACCTTCTTGGTTAAATTTATTCCTAAGTATGTTATTTTGTTGTTGCAGCAGTAGTAAATGGGATTGTTTTCTTAGTTTCTCTTCTTGATAATTCATTATTGGTGTATAAAAATACCACTGCTTTCTGAATATTAATTTTGTATTCTGCTACTTTACTGAATTCATTTATTAGATCTAGTAGCTTTTTGGTGGAGTCTTTAGGGTTTTCTATGTACAATATCATGTCATCTGCAAATAATGACAATTTCACTTCTTTCCAATTTGTATGCTGTTTATTTCTTCTTCTTTTCAGATTACTGTGGCTAGGACTTCCAGTACTGTGCTGAATAAGAGTGATGAAAGCCAGCATTCCTATCTTATTCCTGATCTTAAAGGAAACTCTTTTAGCTTTTGCCCATTGAGTCTGATGTTGGTTGTGGGTTTGTTATATATGGCCTTTGTAACATTGATATATGTTCCTCTATTTCCACGTACTTTTTTTTTTTAATCTTTATTGTTCAGATTATTACATTTGTTCCTCTTTTCTCCCCCCATAACTCCCCTCCTCCCAGTTCCCGCCCCACCCTCCGCCCTCACTCCCCACCCACTGTCCTCATCCATAGGCGCACGATTTTTGTCCAGTCTCTTCCCACATTCTTGGGGTACGATGAGGAAAAGGATTTCCTGAGGCCCCCATGGGAGGATGGGGTTTCATGGAAAACTTCATTGATGACATATAATTAAGGAGGTTCCCTTCCAAGGTCCCATCTCCGTCTGCCCTGCTATAGAAAAGCCCAATCTTATCTTTACCAGGGCCAGAATTAGGCCACTGTCCAGAATTTCTGTTCTATATTAAATTAAAGTC
>NW_006291486.1:354909-356535 GCF_000327345.1 Myotis davidii | reverse complement strand
TTTTTATCTTTTCTTGGTGCACCCCCTAGGGGTATTAGTTCGAAGTCTTGTTGTAGTTAAGCCTTGATTGATGTCGGGAATACCTGGGGTGATTTGACCTCCAGGCTAACTGGCTATGAGAGTATTTCCACTTTCTTGAAAGTTTTTATAAATTGGCTGGATTTTATCAAATGCTCTTTCTGCATCTATTGATATGATCATGTGGTTTTTATCCTTCATTTTATTATGTGGTATATCATGTTTATTGATTTGCTGATGTTGTACCAACCTTGCATCCCCAGAATAAATTACACTTGATCATGGTGAGTGAACTTTTTAATGTATTGCTGGATTCCGTTTGCCAATATTTTGTTGAGGATTTTAGCATCTGTGGTCATAAGGGATATTGTCTTATAATTTTCTTTCTTTGCAGTGACTTTATCTAGTTTTGAAATTAGAATATTGCTGGCTTTATAAATGAGCTTGGGAGTTTTACCTTCTTTTGAATTTTTGAAAACATTTTAGAAGAATAGGTGTTCTTTGAATGTTTTATAAAATTCACCTGTGAAGGCCTCTGGTCCAGGACTTTTATATGCTGGGAGTTTTGGAATTATTGCTTCAATTTTATTAGTTGTAATGTGTCTATTCAGATTCTCTGATTATTCCTTTTCAGTTTTTGAAGATTGTATCTTTCTTGGAATTTATTAATTTCTCCCACATTGCCCAACTTTTTGGCATATAGTTGTTCATAATATTTTCTTACAATCCTTAGTATTTCTTTGATGTCAGTTGTTACTTCTCTTTCATTTCTGATTTTATTTATTTGGGTCCTCCCTCTATTTTTCTTTATGAGTTTGGTTAAAGATTTGCCAATCTTATCTTTTAAAAAACCAATTCTTGGTTTCATTGATCTTTTGTAATGCTTTTTAATTTTCTCTTTTGAAATTTGTTTATTGTTGACAATATTACAGATGTCTCCCATTCCTCTCCTCCTTTATTCCTTTCCACACTTTTTAGACTTGATTTCATTTATTTCTGCTCTGATTGTTATTATTTCCTCCTTCTATTCACTTTGGGCTTTGTTTGTTGTTTTTTTTTTAAAGTTCATTGAAGTGTAAAGTTAGACTGTTTTTTTCTTCTTTTTTCCTGAGGTAGGTCTGCAAAGTTACGAATTTCCCTCTTAGAACTGCTTTCTCTTTGTCTCATTAGAGTTTGGATTATTATGTTATTATTTTCATTTGTTTCAAGGTAAAATTTTATTGCTTCCTTGATCTCATTGTTAACTCATTTATTGTTCAGTAACATGTTATTTAGCTTCCATTACTTTGTGAGTTTTCAGGTGTTTTTGTTTCTCTCTTGTATTTGATTTCTAGTTTAATACTGGGGAAGTACTAGTCAGGTTCATAAGAAAGTGTGGGTAATGGCTTCATCCTAAAGCCAGTCATTGACACCCCCTAAATTTGCCCAGACATCTACATCTCAGCCTATGCATCTGACTTTTCTTTTTTTTTTAAATTAAATTTTTATTGTTCAGATTATTACATTTGTTCCTCTTTCCCCGCCCATAACTCTCCTCCTCCCAGTTCCCGCCCCACCCTCCACCCTCACTCCCCACCCACTGTCCTCATCCATAGGTGCATGATTTTT
>NW_006291486.1:347096-353718 GCF_000327345.1 Myotis davidii | reverse complement strand
AGAATCTCAACCCCCCTCCCGATTGAAAACACCAACCGGGCCCTCTGCCGCCAGCCCGCTCCGCGTGCACTCCACACCTGAGTATTTCACTTCAGCAATGCGCCTCCTCTGAGTCTGGGTATGATATTCTCTTTTCTCCTAGTTGTAGGATTTCAACTCAGCCAGCCTTCCTGTGGTTCTGGATGCTGTCCGTTCCGTCTTTTAGGTATATTTTTGAATTGGTTGTTTGAGGCAGCAATCTCCGGCATTAACCTATGCTGCCATCTTGGTTTCTCGCATCTGACTTTTCAACAGGGCCCAAGCTCCATAGGATGGGGTGAGAGGAAAACCAGAGTGTGATGTCACCTACATTATCAACAGATGACTTAGTTCAGGAATCCTGGAGCCTGTTTCCCAGTCTCCTCCTCAGAACCTAAAACCTCAGACTCTCCTCAGGCAACTCTAGTCAGAATTGCCCCCCTCCACTAGAGCCCAGGGCAAGAGGCTACAGAAGAGATTTTGTGCATTGGCCTTTTAAGAGAGCTTCTGTGTCTCCAGCAAGTTCCATCTCTCCTTGGAGGGCAGAAACTCTGCTGTGTTAATGGGCATGTCTTCCCAACTCTGGTGGTCTGGGCTAAGGGGTGATGGCTTGGGGTTTAGGCCCAACACTTCTCAGGGGGAACCCCCCACAACTGAGGTATTCCTTCAGAACCTCAGCCACTGCCCATGAGAGTGAGACCAGTCCTTTTCATGTCTCCACCCTTCTTACCAGTCTCAATGTGGCTTCTTCTGTAAGTCCTTATAAGACTCCTGTTCAGCTAGTCTTTACTTGGTTTTTTAGGACAATTGTTCTTTAATTTAATTGTATTTCCATTTTGGTCCTGGGAGGAGTTGAATATAAGATCCATTTACTCTGTAACCATCTTGAAAGTCCAGTGTGATTTGAATATGTGGAAATGATGCAGGATTTTTTTTTCTCACAGAAGAGAAGAAAGACATTAAATGGTGCTGATTAAAAGGAAAACAGAGGGCAGAAGGAAAGAAGCCAGGATGATCTGCTGAATCAGATCAACAATAGAATCTTCTATTTCTTTTAACCTTCCAGTTACATGAGTCAATAAATGCTCTTTATTGTTTAAGCCAGTTTGAATTGGTTTTGCCTTACCTTCAAAATAAGAAATCTAGGCTGATAAAGCATACTAGTTTGGGGAGGATCAGAGAAATAAATGGTGTTAAACATTTTGATTATCCAATTTCAATATTAAAATACAAAAGTGTCATTTTGCATGATATTCTCAACAATACACTGGATAAAACCTAAAAATAGAGAACAGGACAATAAAATCTAGCCCGATGGTCTTTTAGTTCAATTTAAAAGACAAAAGTGAATAGCTTGCCAGATGGAAGGGCATAATATTTATCATTAAAAGGATAACTCATTGTCATTTACCCAGATGGAAATTTCTCTCTCTTGTTTACAAAGTCTTATTTTGAAAATATTTATTTAGAGCAGATTCTTTTACATGTGCTCAATCTTTTAGAAACCAGGAACTAAATCTTTATTTTAGAGAGTTTTACATGACTAATTTTCAAATAGATTCTTAATATGAAATGGCTCAGAATGATGATAATATCACTGAGAACTGAGAGTATCAGATCTATGTATACTTACTAAATGTTAAGCAGGGCAGGTAAGTAAAGGGAAAAGAAAGTTTATCGATCAAGGAATAGATAGGAACAGTGAATTTAGTAGATTCCTGAAGTTAAATGCTCAGCATCAGGTGTAGGAAAATAACTTTTGCTTTATTTATTAAATATTTGTTAAGTATCCATTCTGTGCATAGTCTATACTCAGTGCTTCATGGAATAGTCAGCATTCTAAAATCACATTATAACTCAACATCACTATCCATAAAGCCTTCACTTCTTGGTCCAGATCCTCTCTCTGATCCATTGCATTTATAAAGGAACTGCTTCATTTGATTTTGTTATATACTATTCTTTTTTTGCATTCTAATGTATCTGGGGCATACCCATGTATGTATCCCAGCCCTCATACCTATGTGTGAATCCTACCCCTGGTACCTATTCCCTGTTCACTTTGACAGATCTCTGAACCTTGGATGACTCATCTGTAGAATGAAGAAAAATGATACTTACATCCCAGGGTTGTGGCTGTTGTGAGAACTAAATGACATAATGAATGTGAAGTATTTATCCTAGTGGCTGAGTGCTACTTAGCGTACATAATAACACATATAATTAATTATAATATATTTAAATAGACTTTACATTACTTATAATAGATTTTCTAGATTTTTAAAGGTTTTATTTTATTTTAGAATTTAGAAGTAATTTTTTATTTTATTTTAGGCTAATTATATTGAGCTAGAGATCTTAGATTTAGCCAATAAATGTCTATTGATTAAAAATCAATTTGTGCTTGAACTTTGAGGAAAATATAGGATTTTGAGATTTTGTTATTTAGGCATAAAGTATATAATTTAAAATATCAAATTACCAATAATTAGTGCCTTAAATTTATAAAACATTTTGCTGCTTTAAAAATAATTATAATGTATTTGGCATAATTTAACTCTCTCTGTCATCCATGTTTCTTCTGGGTAGGTTTACCACCATTATATAGATCTAGCATTTGGGAATCAAGAAAGAGAAGTGGAAGAACTGAATTAAAATAAAAATTTTCTAACTTTAATTCATGGCTCCCTTCTGTAAAAATGACATTGAGGTCACCTATTTTTTAAATTATTCTCAGTGATTTATCTTTATTAATAGGGGAACTTCTGCAAACTTTTTTAGAGTAACAGTAACTTCCTGGAAGAGGTGATGGAGGATGGGGAAAAAAAAGTGCTTTAAAAATACACTTTGGGAAATGAGTAGACATCTTTCTGAGGCACAAATATATTTGTAAGAGGGTTGGTACTGATGTTGCATAAGTCTAAATTTATGAAGATTTTGGAAAGAATATTAATTATTGGTTTTCAACATTTTTCTGCCTTTTAGCAATGATCTTTTTTGAGATAATTGTTTTTCTTCTTATATTTATCTTGTGAAGAACTAAAAGGAAAAAACAAAGATACTCAATTACTTGAGGACACAACTGTAAAAAAGAGAGGAAAAAGTGTGTTTTTTTAAAAACCCAGACAGTAGTTTCAGCTGACCATAAATAAATTGATTTTTGTTCAACCAGCAGCAGCATATCAACAAATACAATGATCATATTTCTACACTGAAGGCTTTACATTCTCAGAAGTACATGAGGCCACTGAAATAACTTCTTAAGAAGTAATTTTAGCCTGACTGGCATGAATCAGTGTTTGAGTGTCGACCTATGAACCAGGAGATTACTGTCCGATTCCTGGTGAGGGCATATGCCTGTGTTGCAGGCTCAATCCCCAGTGTGGGGCATGCAGGAGGCAGCCAATCAATGATTCTCTCACATCATTGATGTTTCTGTCTCTCTATCCCTCTTTCTTCCTCTCTGAAATCAATAAAAGTATATATTTTTAAAAAGGAAGTAATTTTAGCAATGCTAAAATAGCACTGTGGAATATTTCAACTTGATAAGAATCAGCTGAGTATACAGGTTTTTACAGCAAGGGCATTTTACCAAGTTGTGTCTTCATTGAAATTGAATATGTGGTCAACATTGATCACATAAAGCCAATTGTGCAGAGTAATTTAAAAATGGTGATTCAGAAGGAGGTAAGCTTAAGTGTTTAGCAGTCAGTGTGATGGGAACAAAAGAAAGCCTTAATTTGGTTTAAGTAAGATGAATACAAAACTCCATGAATTTTATTTGAGACTTTCTTTACAGTGTAGCCAGGGCATATTCTTAGTCAAGTACTAAATAACAATTTATTTGGTTATCTGAGGACACAAAAAGAGAATTGAGCTTATAAGCTAGGGTATTAATAGGGGGGGAAGTCAGTGGAAAAGTTCTCAGAAATAAGTATGAATTCAACATATATCGATTGATAAGAGAAACATTATATATTAGATATGTCAGAAAAGGCATCAGTGAAGAGGTAGGTCCTGTGTTGATGAATGCTTAATAAAGTAAAGGCCACTAGATGCAAGAATGATAAAACATGCAAAGATCCAAAAGGTGGAAATAAGCATATTTGTAACAAACAAGGAGGAGACTGTCCATTTCAGCCACATCAATCTTTTCCTCCTCTAAGCTTTCATATACATCCTCATCTTTGTATTCACTTGGCACTGATTTTATATTACTACTAGAGGCCTGGTGCATGGATTCATTTACTGGTGGGATCCCTCAGCCTGGCCTGTGGGCATCAGGCCGAAACTGGCTCTCCAACATCCCCCGAGGGGTCCCAGATTGCGAGAGGGTGCAGGCCAGGCCAAGGGATCCCACTGGTGCATGATCAGAGCCGGGGAGGGACCAGGAGAGGGCTCCAGGGTGTGTCCGGCCCATCTTGCCCACTACCGATTGGCAGGACCTCATTAGCAAGCTAACCTACCAGTTGCAGTGTCTGCCCCTGGTGGTCAGTGTGCATCATAGCGACTAGTTGAACAGTTGAACAAACTGTCGGACACTAGTATATTAGGCTTTTATTATATAGGCTATCATATTGTATAACATCCTATTGCTGTGAAATAACCATAAATTTAGCAGCTAAAAACATCTATTATCTAATAGTTCTATAGGTCAGAAGTCCAGATAGGCTCAATTGGCTTCTCTGCCTAGGGTTTTTATGAGGTTGAAAGCAGGTGTCAGCTATCTAAGTTCTTATCTGTAGGCTGGTGGAGTTTACTTCCAAGCTCATTCCAGTGGTTGGCAGAGTACAATCCTTTGGGGCTGTCAGACTGAGGTTCCTGTTACCATGTTGTCTATTAGCTGGAGGTTTCTCTCTGCTTCTAGAAGCTTGCACTTCCTGCTACATGGCCTTGTTAATCTCCAAGCAAGCAATGACATGTCAAATTTATTTTACTCTTTAAATATTTCTGACCTCCTCTTCTGGGACTAGCCAGAGAAAATGCTATTATATCCAAAGGGAGATCTCGGAAGGTGCCAAACCCTACTGAAGCAAATTCCACTTCTTGTGGACAACACCAGCATAGCAACTTGTACACTATGGTCTGGTCAATCCACATTCAGCCAGCCTAAAGGTCAACCTCACACACGATTGGGCCAATAGTCATCAAGACTCAATTACAACATGAGGTCCCACATAACACACACAAGGGACATTCCTGGTACACCCATTTCAGATGATCAAGGAGACTGCAACACGGTATGCCAATGAACACTATTACATAAGGCCACCTTTCCAAGACTTGGAGTCATAGCAGTCTACATGATACTACAAACAAATACAAAGAAGTAGCCAACATAGGGCAACAAAGAAACATGCCCCAATGAAAGAGCAGGAGAAAGTTCCTGAAAAAGAGCTAAATGAAATGCAAGCAAGCTATTTAATAGATATAGAGTTTAAAAAGTGGTTATAAACATGATCAAGGAACTTAGCCAGAACTTTAACAAAGAAATGACTATCATAATAAAGAATATAAAAACCATAAAAAAGAACAAATTAGAAATAAAAATACAGTATCTGAGATGAAGAATACACTAGAAAAAATCAACAGTAGTTTCGATGAAGCAGGGGATTAAATCAGTAGTTTGGAAGACAAGGTAGCAGAAAACACCCAATCAGAGCAGCAAAATGAAAAAAAGAATATTTTTATTTTTTTATTTTATTGTTTAAAGTATTACAAATAGTAGTACATATATCTCTTTTTTCCCTCCATTAACCTTCCCTTGGCCTCCCCTACTCTCCGCCACATGCCCTCATCTCCTCCCCCCGCCCTGCCCAGTGTCTTGTGTCCATAGGTTTTGCTTATATGCATGCACACAAGTCCTTTGGTTGATCTCTTACCTCTCCCCCACAAACCCTCTCCTGACTTCGCGCGTAGTTTGACAGTCTGTTCAATGCTTCTTTGCCTCTGTATTTATTTTTGTTCATCAGTTTATAATGTTCTTTATATTCCACAAATGAGTGAGATCATGTGGTATTTATCTTTCACTGACTGGCTTATTTCACTTAGCATAACGCTCTCCAGTTCTATTAATGCTATTGCAAATGGTAAGAATTCCTTCTTTTTTTATAGTGGTGTAGTATTCCATTGTGTAGATGTACCACAGTTTTCTAATCCATTCACCTGCTGATGGGCATATAGGCTGTTTCCAAATCTTAGCTATTGTACATTGTGCTGCTATGAACAGAGGGGTGCATGTATCCTTTCTGATTGGTGTTTCTGTTTTCTTGGGATATACTAGTATTCCTACAAGTGGTATTACTGGGTCAAATGGAAGTTCCATTTTTAATTTTTTGAGGAAATGCCATACTGTTTTCCACAGTGGCTGCACCAGTCTCCATTCCCATCAGCAGTGAAGGAAGTTTTCTTTTTCTCTGCATCCTCTCCAGCACTTGTCGTGTGTTGATTTGTTGATGATAGCCATTCTGACAGGTGTGAGATGGTAACGCATTGTTGTTTTGATTTGCATCTCTCGATAATCAGTGACTTTCAGCAGGTTTTCATATGTCTTTCCGCCTTCTGTATGTCCTCTTTCGAAAAGTGTCTATTTAGGTCCGTTGCC
>NW_006291486.1:328786-345905 GCF_000327345.1 Myotis davidii | reverse complement strand
ATCAATGGATATGATTATATGGTTATTATCTCTTAGTTTATGTGGTGTATCATATTTATTGATTTGCAGATATTGTATCATCCTTGCATCCCCGGAATAAATCCCACTTGGTCAGTGATTCTCAACCTTGGCTGCACATTAGAATCACCTGGGAATCTTTTTAAAGTCCTGATTTCTGGGCCTCATCCTCCGGAAATTCTGTTTCTTTGTTACTAATGTTTTTGGCCTACCCCATAACAAAGAAACATAGTTTCCAGAGGATGAGGCCCAGAAATCAGGACTTTAAAAAGATTCCCAGGTGATTCTAATGTGCAGTGAATGTTGAGAACCACTGCACTTGGTCATGGTGTATGATCTTTCTAATGTAATGCTGGATTTGCTTTGCAAGAATTTTGTTGAGAATTTTGGTGTCTATGTTCATGAGGAATATTGGCCTGTAATTCTCTTTCTTTGTATTGCTATATCTGGTTTTAGAATTAGGGTAATGCTGGCTTTATAGAAAGAGCTTGGAAGTGCTCCTTCCTCTGGAATTTTTTGAAATAGTCTGAGGAAGATAGGTTTTATTTCGTCTTTGCGTGTTTGATAAAACTTCTCTGTGAAGCTGTCTGGTCCAGGGTTTTTTTTGTTGGAAGTTTTTTGATTACTGCTTCAATTTCTTCTATAGATATCGGCCTATTCAGATTTTTTTATTCCTCTTGGTTGAGTTTTGGAAGGTAGTATTTTTTAAGAAATATGCCCATTTCTTCTCGGTTGACCAGTTTGTTGGAGTAGAGTTGCTCATAGTATTTTTTTATTTTTATTTTTATTTTTTATGATTCTTCACATATCTGTGGGGTCTGTTGTTATTTTGTCTCTTTTGTTTCTGATTTTGTTTATTTGGGTCCTCTCTCTTTGCTTCTTAATGAGCCTGGCTAGAGGTTCATCAATCTCATTTATCCTTTCAAAGAACCAGCTCTTGTTTTCATTGATCTTTTGTAATTTTTTTTGTCTCTATGTCATTTATTTCCGCTCTAATCGTTATTATTTCCTTCCTCTGTTCACTCTTGGCTTTTCTTGTTGCTCCCTTTCTAATTCTTTAAGTTGCAGATTTAGATGGTTTATTACCAGTTTTTCTTATTTTTTGAGGTAGGCCTGTAATGCTATCAACTTCCCTCTCAGGACTTCTTTCACTGTGTCCCAAAGACTTTGGATTGTTGTGTTTTCATTATCACTTGTTTCCAGGATGGTTTTATTTCTTCTTTGATTTCTTTGGTAACATACTCCACTGTTTAATAGTATGCAATTCTGCCTCCAGATGTTTGAATTTTTGTGATTTTTTTTTGTAGTTGATTACTAATTTTATGCCATTGTGATCTGAGAAGATGTTTGATATGATTTCAATCTTAAATTTGAAGAGACTTTGCCTGTGTCCCAATATGTGCTCTATCTTTGGAAATGTTCCATGTGCACTTGAGAAGAATGTGTATTCTATAGTTTTGGGGTGAAATGTTCTAAAGATGTTGATTAAGTCCATCTGATCTAGTGAATCATTTTCAGCAACAGAAAATTGCTGTTTCTTTGCTAATTTTTTGTCTAGAGAATTTATCCAGTGATTTTAACGGGGTATTAAAGTCTCCCACTATAATTGTATTGCTGTCAATTTTTCCTATCCTCTTGTTTTATCAATCCCTTTAGAATTATGAAGTGGCCTTCCTTGTGTCTTGTTATGCTCTTCACTTTGAGGTCTATTTTGTCAGATATAAGTAATGCTACCCCAGGTTTTTTTTCATTGTGAGAGTCCCTTGTTCTGATGTGGGTCCTCTGTAGACAGCATATATATGGGTCATGTTTTCTTAGCCATTCAGTCACTCTACGTCTTTTGGTTGGAGCATTTAATCCATTTATGTTTAATGTTATTATTGATAGGCACTTGTTTGTAGCCATTCCTGTGCTTTATGCCTATGTTCCTTCTTCCCTTTCTATTTCTTCTTTTTATAGTATTCCGTTTAGCATTCCTTGCATTGCTGGCTTGGTAGTGATAAACTCCCTTAACCTTCTTCTGTCTGCAAAGCTCCTGATTTCCCCTTCAATTTTGATTGATAGACTTGCTGGATAGAATATTCTTGGATTCAGTCCTTTGCTTTGCATCACTTTGTATACTTCATTCCATTTCCTTCTAGCTTGGTGTGTTTCTATTGAGAAATCATTTAATGACTTTTGATTTCTTCCTGATTTTTGCATAGGTTGTTAATTTTCTAATCCATTCTGTTTATGAACTCTATGACCATGACTGAATTCTTTTTTTCTGTCATATTGCATGCCTCAGTTTCACTTATTTTCTTTCTTGGCAATTTCTCCTTTTCTTTCATCTGAGGATTGTTTCGTTGTCTCCCCATTCTATCACCAGAAGGTCCAAATGCCGAGCTGCAGGGGCCTGAGTTATGTGCAGTGGGAGTGTCACTGAAGAGCTCCGACACCAAAACATGTGGCTGCTATGGGTCAGTGGGAGTCATGCACACCAAGAATCAGAGTCCCCAGCACTCAGTGCGGCCTTGTGCACGCACCTAGAATCAGGGACCTGGCATGCACCATGCTGAAAAAAAGTCCCTGTGAGTATACACTGAGAATCAGAGTCCCCTAGTGCATGCCAGGAGTCAGAGACCACATGTGCACATGCTGAGAAGTGAGTACCAGTGTCTCTGTTGCTTGGTGTTGCCTCATGCCATGAATAAGGGTCCCTGTGTGCACGTGCACCAAGAATTGGAGTCACAGGCACTCAGTGTGCATGCATTGCAAATCAGGGATCCTGTGTACACACGATGAGAAACAGAGTACCCGTGTGTGTGCGCCGAGAGTCAAGTCACTGGTGCTCAGAGCTGCCTGTCATACAGAGAATCATGGTCCCTGGTCTGCTTGGTGGACCAGGTTGTACAGCTGCCCTGTGTTGGTGGGAGGCCCGCTCCTGTGCCATGGGAAACAGACTCCTATGTGTGCGCTCAGAGTTCAGGTTAAGTCGCACAACCGCCCTATGTTGGAAGGAAGCCTGCTCATGTGGAGCAGGTCTGGCAGGTCGTATGTCGCTGCAGCAGGCTGGTGGGGAGGGGGATGGGCTCTGTTACTCACAGTAATCTGCTACTGAGATGTCTGGAGTTTTAGTGTCCGTGGGTCTGCAGGTCTTTGTCCCCAGTGGTTGTAGGGCCCTACCTTGCATCTGAGACCAGATTGGGTGGTGGTAAGGCTAGGGTCCTAGTCACAAGCAGTCCTGTTCTTCAAGATGGTGTTGTCTCAGTGTCTTCCATTTCAGCCTACGCATAGTATTTTATATAGACTTTTCTCCATGGACAAAGAGAGTGTTTACACTGCCTTTTGTCTTAAAAACATATAAACAAAGAATTTTTAGAAGTGTGAATACTTTAAGGGACCACTGGCATAACAGGTAGCATAACAACATATGCATCATCAGTGTACCAAAAAGAGAAGAGAGGGATCAAGAGATCAAGAACCCAGTTGAAAAAATAATGATTAAAACTCCCCTAACCTGGAGTAAGGAAAAGACACACAAGCTCAGAAAGTGCAGAGTCCCAAACAGGATAAATCCAAAGAGGCTCATACAAAGACACACCACAAATAAAATGGTAAAGGTTAAGGACAAAGAAAGAATCTTAAAAGCAGCAAGAGGAAAGCAACTAATTATCTACAAGGGAGCTCCCATAATACTATCAGCTGATTTCTCAACAGAAATATTTCAGGCCAGAAGGGATTGTCATGAAATATTCAAAGTGATGGAAAGCAAGGACTTACAACCAAGAATACTTTACCCAAAAAGGCTATCATTTAAAATTGAAAAAGAAATAGCTTCCTAGACATCAAAAAGCCAAAAAAGTCGATAATGACAAAACCAGTATTAAGAGAAATATTAAAGGGTCATTTTTAAGGAAAAGAAGAATAAGAAAAAGACACCATAGGAACATAGTTATAAAGAATAAAATGGAAATAAATGTGTACATATCAATAATCTTTTAAAATGCCAATGGCTTGAATGCTCCAATCAAAGACATCGGGTGGAAGAATGGGTTAAAAAGGCCCATATGTATGCTGTATACAAAAGACCTACCTCAGAACAAATGATCAACACAGACTAAAGGTAAAGGTATGGAAAAATATACTTTAAGTAAATTGAAATGAAATAAAAACTGGGGTAGTAAAACTTATATCTGACAAAATAGACTTGAAAATGAAGTTTGTAACAAGAGACAAAGAAGGACATTACATAATGCTAAAGGGTTCAGTCCAACAAGAGGATATAACCATTGTAAAAACTTATGCATCCAACATAGGAGCACCCAGATATAGAAAGCAAATCCTGATGGACATGAAGAGTGAGATTGACAGTAATATATTCATAGTGGGGCATTTTAACACCCATTGACATTAGTGGATAGATTTTCCATACAGAATATCAACAAAGAAACATTGACATTATATGACACACAAGATCAGATGGATTTAACTGATACCTTCAGAACATTTCACCCCAAAGCAGCAGAATATACATTCTTTTCAAGTGCACAAGGAACATTTTCCAGGATGAAACACATCTTAGGAGAAAAAACAAGTCCCAATAAATTTAAGATTGATTTCATATCAAGCATCTCATCTGAACATAATGGTATAAAACTAGAAATCAATCACAAGAAAAACACTGAGAAACACAGGAAGACATGGAGGCTAAATGACATGTTACTTAGAATGGGTTAACAATGAGATAAAAAAAAAATAGAGACCTTAAGACAAATGAAATGAGAACACAATAACCCAAAATCTACAAGACAAAAAAAAAGCAGTCCTAAGGGAGAAAGTAATGTTATAATATCTCAAAAAAAGAAAAATCTAAAATAAACAATATAACTTTATACTTAAAAAAACACCATAAAATGAATAACAAATGCCCAAAGTAAGAAGAGGAACTGAGATAGTAAAGATCAGAGAAGAAATTAATGAAAAGAGAAAAAATTCAAAAGATTAATGAAACCAAGATAAAAAAGATTGACAAACCTTTAACCAGATTCATTAAGAAAAATAGAGAGGGCCCAAGTAAATAAAATCAGAAATGAAAGAAGAGTAGTAACAACTAACTTCAGAGAAATACGAGGGATTATAAGGAAATATTATAAACAACCGTATTCCAACACGTTGGACTATCTGGAAGAAATGGATAAATTCGTAGAAACATAAAATCATTCAAAGCAGAATTAGGAAGAATCAGAGAATCAGAATAGACAGATTACAACTAATAAAATTGAAGCAGCAATTCCAAAACTCCCCAAAATAAATGTCTTAGACTGGGTGGTTTCACAAGTGAATTTTACCAAACATGAAAAGAACTAACACCTATCCTTCTCAAAATATTTCAAAAAATTCAAGAGGAAAGAAGACTTCCAAGCTCATTTACGAGGTTAGCATTATCTTAATTCCAAAACTAGGTAAGATTATTATAAAGAAAGAAAAGTATAGGCCAATATCCCTGATGACCATAGATGCTAAAATCCTCAACAAATTATTAGCAAACTAGATCCAGCAATACATTAAAAAGATCATACATTATGATCAAATAGGATTTATGTTGGGGATACAAGTTAATATAATATATACAGATCAATAAATATGGTATACTACATAAGCAAAAAGAAGGATAAAAGTCACAGGATCAAATAAATGCAGAAAGCATTTGATAAAATTGAGCAACTTACTTTAAAACTTCTTAGTGAAGTGGGAATAGAGAAAACCTATCTCAATATAATAAAGGCCATATATGAGAAACCCATAGCTAACACAATACTCAATGGGAAAAAACTAAAAGTATCTCCCTTAAGATCAAGAACAAGACAGCAGTGTCTGCTTTCACCACTTTTATTAAACATGGGACTAGAAGTCCTCTGCACATCATCAGGAAGAAAGTATATAAATTGGAAAGAAGTAAAACTGTAATTATTTATAAATAATATGATACTGTATATAGAGAACTCTAAAGATTTTACAAAAAAACCACCAGAAATGACACACGAATCCAGTGTAGTAGCAGGATACAAAATAAATATCTAGAAATTAGTTACAATTTTATACACTAATAATAAACTATGAGAAATGGAAATTAAAAAAACAATCCCATTAACAATAGCATAAAAATAAAATATCTATTTTGAGTTTATTCTTGTGTGTGGTGTAAATTGGTGGTCTAGTTTCATTTTTTTGCGTGTACCTGTTCAATTTTCCCAACACTATTTATTGAAGAGACTGTCTTTACTCCATTGTATGCTCTTGCTTTATTTGCCATATATTAATTGACCATTAATGTGTGGGTTTATTTCTGAGTTATCTATTCTGTTCCATTGATCCACATACCTGTTCTTATGCCAGGACTAAGTTATTTTGAATACAGTTGCTTTGTAGTATAGTTTGATATTAGGTATTATGATGCCTCAAACTTTTTTCACAAGATTATTGAGGCTATTCAGGGTCTTTTTAGTTGCATATAAATTTTTATAATATTTGTTCTAGGTCTGTGAAATATGCTATTTGTATTTTAAGAGGAATTGCACTGAATCTATAGATTGCTTTGGATAGTTTGGACATTTTTTTAAAAATATATTTTATTGATTTTTTACAGAGAGAAAGGGAGAGAGATAGAGAGTTAGAAACATCGATGAGAGAGAAACATTGATCAGCTGCCTCCTTCACATCCCCCACTGGGGAAGTGCCCACAACCCAGGTACATGCCCTTGACCGTAACCGAACCCGGGACCCTTCAGTCCGCAGGCCGACGCTCTATCCACTGAGTCAAACCGGCTTTGGCTAGTTTGGACATTTTAATGACATTAATTCTTCCAATCCATGGACATGGTATATTCTTTCACTTATTTGGATCTTCCTCAACTTCTTTTTTCAGTGTCCTAGCTTTCCAAGTACAGGTCCTGTACCTCCCTGGCTAATTTTATGCCTTGGTACCTTATTTTTTGTTGTTGCAATACTAAATGGTATTATTTTTTTAGTTTTTCTTTCTGTTTCTTATCTATAATAATAAAAGCGTAACATGCTAATTAGACTTGACCTCCTACTGGATGTCCTTCTGGATGACCTCCTGGCCGAAGCAGGAGCTGTGAGGAAAGCCTGGGTCCCCGGTGCCTGCCAGTGGACAGAGGGAAACCTGGGTCCCGGGTGCCTGCAGGTGGCCGGTGGAAAACAGGTGCCGGCAGCCGGGGGAAGGAAGGCCTACTCTTCCACAAATTTCTGCATCGGGCCTCTAGTTGGTGTATAAAAATGTTACCTATTTCTGAATATTAATTTTGTATTCAATTACTTTGCCAAATTTATTGATCATATCTAGTAGTTTTTTGGCAGAGTCTTTAGGGTTTTCTATGTACAATAGCATGTCATCTACAAATAATGAAAGTTTCATCTCTTCCTTTCCAATTTGGATGCCTTTTATTCCTTCTTCTTGTCTGATTGCTGTGGGATAGGACTTCCAGTACTATGTTGAATAAGGGTGATAAAAGTGGACATCCCTGTCTTATTCCTGATGTTAAGGGAAATGCTTATAAATTTTTCCCATTGATAGTATGTTAACTGTAGGTTTCCTTATATGGCCTTTATCACATTGAGGTATTGTATTCCCACTTTGCTAAGAGTTTTTTATTATAAATGGGTGCTGGATTTTAACAAATGCTTTTTCTGCATCTGTTGATAAGATCATATAATTTTTAGCTTTTATTTTGTTTATGTCACATTTATTGATTTATGAATATGCATCCCCAGGATAAATCCCATTTGATCATAATGTATGGCCTTTTTAAGATATTGCTGGATCTGGGTTGCTAATATTTTGTTAAGGATTTTAGCATCTATGCTAATCAGGGATATTGGCCTATAATTTTCTATCTTTGTAGTGTTTTTATCTGGTTTTGAAATTAGGATAATTCTGTCCTCATAAAAAGATCTTGGAAATCTTCCTTCCTCTTGAAATTTTAGAATATTTTGAGGATAGATGTTAGTTCTTCTTTGAATGTTTGTAAAATTTGCCTTTGGTGAGAGGGAAGGTGGGGCGAGGGGTGGGTAGAGGTGTTTAAAGGGGGGGTGGAAATAGGGACATCTGTAATAGTGTAAATAATAAAAAATAGATTAAGCACCTTAAAAGTAAAATGCCTTAGAATAAATTGAACCAAAGATGTAAAATATCTATACTCAGAAAATTTTAAGGCACTGAAGTAAAAAATTGAGGATGATACAAGTAAGTGGAAGCCTGTCATGTTTTGTTGATTGGAAGAATTAACATAATTAAAATATTCATACTTCCTAAAGCAATCTATAGATTAAATGCAATTCCTACCATGATTCCAATGCCACATTTCAGAGAGCTAGAAAATATTCCAAAAATTTATATGGAACCACAAGACACAGAATAGCCACAATAATTGTGAGAAAGAACAAATTTGGTGGAATCATGCAAATTGGTATCAAACTATACTATAAGGGCATAGTAATCAAAAGAACTTGGTACCAGCATAGAAACAGGCATATAGATCAATGGAACAGAATAGAGAGCCCAGAAATAAGTCCACATTTTTATGGTCAATTAATATTTGACAAAGGAGGCAAGAACATTCAATTTGGTAAAGACAGTTTATTCAATAAATGGTGTTGGGAAAATTGGACAGATAACATCCAAAAAATAAAATTAGACCACATTTTTACACTATACTCAAGAATAAACTAAATATGGGTTAAAGTCTTAAATGTAAGATTGGAAAATAGAAAAACCCTAGAAGTAAACATAAGCAGTAAAATCATGGCCATTTCTCATAGCAATATTTTTGATGTGTCTCCCTGGACAAAGGAAACAAAAAAATAAAAATAAACAAATGTACTAAAAAGTTTTTGCACAGCAGAGGAAACCATCTATAAAATGAAAAGACAATCCACTGAATGGGAGAACATATTCAACAATGAAAAAGAGTTAATATCCAAAATTTATAAAGAATTTATAAAACCTAACACCAAAAAACAAACAATCCAATTAAACATGGGCAAAGGATCTGCATAGACACTTCTCCAAATAGGACATACAAATGTCCATGGACATATGAAAAATTGTTCAGTGTCACTAATCATCAGAGAATTGCAAATTGAAACCACAATGAGATATCACCTCATACCTATCATAATGACTATCAATAATCAACAACGTGTTGCAGAGAATGTGGAGAAAAAAGAACCCACATTGGTGGGAGTGCAGATTGGTGCATCAACTGTGGAAAGCAGTAGGGAGTTTCCTCAGAAAATTAAAAATGGAACTGCCTTATGATCCAGTAATTCTGATTCTGGGGATATATCCAAAGAAACCTGAAACACTGATTTGAAAGAATATATGCACCTCTATGTTCATTGCATTGTTATTTACAATAACCAAAATTTGGAAGCAGCTCAATTGCCCATCCGTAGATGAGTGGATAAAAAAGCAGTGGTACATTTGCACTACTGCTGTAATACTACTAGGCTGTAAAAACGAAGGAAATCTTATCCTTTGTGACAAGATGGATGGGCCTTGTAGTATTACACTAAGTAAAATAAGCCAGTCAGAGAAAGATAAGTGCCATATGATCTCACTTATATGGGGAATCTAATGAACAAGACAAACTAACAAACAAAATAGAAACAGACTCACACTAGTAGATAACAGGGAACAGACTGACAGCTGTTAGAAGGGAGGGGGCCTGGTGAAAAATGTGAGAGGATTAAACAAAAACCCCAAAACTCATAGACACAGACAACAGTATGGTGATTACCAAAGGGAAAGGGAGTTATGTGGAAGTACAGAAAAGTAAAGAAGGAATGAATGGTGGTGATGGAAGGAGACTTGACTTGGGGTGATGGACACACAATACAATATACAGATGATGTATTGTAGAATTGTACACTTGGAACCTATATAATTTAATTAACCAGTGTCACCCCAATAAGTTCAAGTAAATATTAAAGAGAGGAAAAGAAAGATTAATAAGTTAGTTCAATTTGTAATTATAAACAGCATTTGACAACTGACTCTAAAAGATCAGTAAGACATCAGTGAATTTCTTAGTTACATTTTATGCCTCTGAGTGGGTCATCATTATTTTATATGGTTTTTATTTGCAAGTTAGAAAGTCCCCTGCCAAAAGAAATTTATATGGTCACATAGCTGTTTTCTATCTCGTCCCCAAATCCAGGACTATCACTATTCTAACCCTCCATAACCAACTACATATGAAGGCAGAAAAGTATGTTTTATACATCTTGAAAGGTTGTGCAAATGATATGGTATTCTGTTTTACAGTAAAGAAAATTGATAGCCAGATGCATCTGTAAACCTCTTGGCAGGTTTTGAAGAGTCTCTGTCACCTGGTTGACATTCCTGTTATCATTAACTTCATTATTAGCCGTAATAATTATCTTTCTCTGAGGAACAAGGAAGGAAGTAATCATGTTTCATATTTCAAGATGCTGCTGCCAACACTTATTGTTTTTAACATATTTATTATTACAACAAACGTGTGCTTGACTTGTTTATAGAGATGAGGGTTTGAATCATGTCTTCCTCAGTTGCCTTTTTTTTTGGTCAGTGACCAGAAAGAAAGACAGCAGAAGGAAGGAGAATATAGCCATGACTATGGAGAGATAGTTCTCTGGTATTTTCAAGGAGAAATATGTTAAGGACTTAATCTTACAATTACAAAGGTTTTGCTATGTACAAATGCACTATTTTGCAACATTATCTGTTTCCAAGTAGCACTCAAGTCTCTGTAAAGATCTCTTCACTGTAGAACACATGAAATTACATTGACTTGTTCAGCAGCTATCTTTTACAGGTGCCTTTCTCATACTTTAAATGAAACCTTTCAGTACATTTATTTCTCTGGAAAAGAGTGTATTTAAACCCAGCAGTGGCTCTTAGTGGCTGAAGAAGAATTCTTTTTCTTCCCTCTAGTGCCACCATCTAGAACAGAATAAGAACAAAGTATAATAACACGAAGTTAAGTTCTTAGAGAAGTTTTATTAGAATTGTAGAAATAGGCAAGCTGGTGTGTTTGCTAAGCTAAATTTAAATATCTGACTAGGGATAACACAGTTAGACTCTGCTGTTGTTGTTTTTTTAACAAACTTACTACAGAAAAGCTGTAGGAATGCCACGGATTACTTGTGGCATCATTAATATTTTAAAATGTGGCATTATAAAATATTTAAATGTAAATATTTTGATGTGAGCATCTTCATACAGTTGCAGCACAGTAAAATTAGAAAGGAATCATATGCAGCATTTTAATTAAATCCATAAAGAACACTCCTTTAACTTCTAGGCAAGCTCTCGTTTAAATCCAATATAAAGCCTCCTTTTCATTGATTGCTTCTGCAAATTATGTGTCTCAAAGTCACACTTTTTTTTTCTCTTTTCAGACAAATGCAAAAAATCCTTCTGCTTGGAGTTTCCTCAAGCAATTTATTTAAAATATTAAGTTTGCAGAGACTGGTTTCATGAACCTTAGTGATCATATACCACTTTAGGTTTATTATTTTTTAATGTATTTTATTGATTTTTTTTTTTTTACAGAGAGGAAGGGAGAGGAATAGAGAGGTAGAAACATGGATGAGAGAGAAACATTGATCAGCTGCCTCCTGCACACCCCCTGCTGGGGATGTGCATGCAACCAAGGTACATGCCCTTGATTGGAATTGAACCTGTGACCCTTGAGTTCCCAGGCCAACGCTCTATCCACTGAGCCAAACCAGTTAGGGCTACCTCTTTAGGTTTAGAGGAACATGTTTCCTTTGGTATTGTATTTAATGGACAAGCAAGCCTTTGTGTTTTGATGTAACCAATAAAAATAATCTACCTGCTTTAATATATGCACTACATTTTATTGTCAGCACTGTGATTTTCCACAGGGAAATGCATTATAGAGACTTTGACCATCATTATTATTATCATAAGCATTTATTTAGTGACTAAAGTAGAAATAGAATGGACTAGAATATTTTTTATCTCAGAATGCAAGTGTGTTCAAAGTACATGCACAATTTACCTTGTAGCTTTATATAAGTATGAACTATGGTAATGGACAGCTGGGAAGTTAATATTTCATTCATTTTTTGTCATTCGTTTCTCCCTCTTGTCTTTATCTACCTAATAATTAGTAACTTATCTTTTGCTATGAGCCAGATACTGTGCCAGGATCTGGAGAATAAAATAGTAAAACAGATCAATCTCTGTCTTCAAGAAGCTGATATCTCGTTACCATATGATCACAGCAACCCCTTTCCTGGATAACTATTATAAAAATTTACATCACAATGATATATACACCATCTGTTATTGAAACATTATTCATGGTGGCCAAGATGTGGAGACAACCAAAGTGTCCTGCAATAGAGGATTGGATAAAGAAGTTGTGGTACACAATGGAATACTATTCAGCCATAAGAAAGGATGAAATATGCCATTTGTAATAACATAGATGGATCTTGATGCTAAGTGAAATAAGTCAGAAATAGTCAAGAACCACATAATTTCACTCATATGTGGGTTATACAACTGAAAGCAACAAATGAACAAACAAGAAAAACAAGCAAACAAAAACAGACAACATGGTGTTTACCAGAGGAAAAGGGGGTCAAGGGTAGTTAAGGTTAAAGGGAGTCAAATATATGGTGAGAGAAGATGATTTGACTGTGGGTTTTGGGCACATAAAATGCAGTATACAGATGATGTATCATAGAATTGTACTCTTGAAACCTATATAATTTTATTGATCAATGTCACCCCAATAAATCTAATAAAAAATTAAAATATTTTAATGCACTGGGGGAAAAAAAGAAGCTGACATCTAATTCAGGACATAGAGAAGCATGATAAGTCTTTTAGTTATCTACTTAATATCTATTTTATACTCCTTTCTTGCCCCACAGTGTGCCCAGTACCAGATGGTATATCATGATTATCCTAAAGATCAGACATTGACTTGAGGCCTTAAACTTCATGGTCATGCCCACCCCTTATTTTTCCAGCCTTCCCCAAAGCTAGGGTTAGCTGGGTGACTCAACTCTGGCCAGTGAGACAAGATAAAATAATTTTCTGGGAGGATTTCTTACTAGGAAAAATGTTTCTTTTCCTAGTAAATGAAGCTACACTGATGCCACTACCCCTTTTCCTTTACCTTCTTCCTCCTGTCTTAAATGAGAACATGAAGCATTAGCAGATACCTGATGACCATGAGGAAAGACCAAGAGAATTCCATACACCATTGAACTGAATCAGTGCCAGTAGTCTCTTATCTTAACATCATTGTTATGTGAAAAAAATAGACTCCTATTACTTGAATTGCTATTAGTTTGATTCTCTGTTACTTCAAGTAGAATGCACCCTAACTGATATAGGGAGCTGGTAGGCAATTAAAATACAGGTTAATAAATACCCTGATAGGGTAAGTACAGGTGCTGTCCTATTATTGGGACTCAGAGCAGGCTTCATGGAGAACTGGTGCCTAAGATGATCATTAATTTAATTAGGATTTCTAGCACATTCACTGCCATGAATGTTATAATACTGTTGTCCACTAAGAGTATTTGTATGAAATGTGTCAGTTTCTTGGTTTTTAGATATAAGCAGCTGTGTACCTTTTAAAAATATATATATATTTTATTGGTTTTATACAGGGAGGAAGGGAGAGGGATAGTTAGAAACATCAATGAGAGAGAAACATCGATCAGCTGCCTCCTGCACACCCACTACTGGGAATGTGCCTGAAACCAAGGTACATGCCCTTAACCAGAATCGAACCTGGGACCCTTCGGTCCACAGGCCGACGCTCTATCCACTGAGCCAAACCAGCCAGGGCAGCAGTGTACCTTTTTATTGATGTGTTTCTATTTCTAATAGGATTTTAAAAAATATCTCTAAGCTTACAAATGAAGATGGTAGTTTAATTTGTTCTAGGATGAGTTGGTCGTGATACCATCAGACACTAGTGCTGCTGGTTAAAATAAAGGTAGTTTTAAGCAGCATTGCTTGAAGAGAAGATACTTAGCCACTCCTTTGGTCACTTCTGTGCAGAAGTGGCATTGTCTTTGACTCAAGTCCTCTTTGGACACCTCAATTTTATAAAAAGATGACAGTTTACCTCCAGCTTGGCTAGCTGTTAAAGCACAGGAAGCTTCACTTAGCCTGTAACCTAGAAAAATAACAATCTAGGTACTTGAAAGAGGCTGTCTGGGGCTCACCATTGCTCAATACTTATTGAAAGCTTGGCCCAAAGAAACAGTGTATATGTAGGTTTGCCCAAAGGATTTGTAGTCCATTTCAAAATTTGATTGCTGGTTCCTGCCAGGTAAGCAGGAAACTGGAATTTCACTCCATTTCTTGTCTCCCCTGTAAACTTGCTTTTGCCAAGTTGCACTTTTGACATTGCATTAGTCAACTACTTTGAGGGTGTTGAAAGAAACAGTCCTATGAGACGCACTGTCACATTTACTGTAAGGCTGCTAAGGAGAGCGTTATTTACTACCTCAGACAGTTTACTACCACTCATATCCATGTAAAAAATTCCCTATTTTTTACGTTAGGAGGTGTTGAGTTTCTTTTAAGGAATTGGTGGGTTTTATTTTATGGACACCAAGAAGCCCATAATTGTTCATGTTTTCCTTCCTGGTGTGACTGATATCATTCCCAATTTAGACTCTCCGCTTCCTTCCTCCCTTCCTTCCTTCCTTCCTTCCTTCCTTCCTTCCTTCCTTCCTTCCTTCCTTCCTTCCTTCATCTAATTCATGGGTTCATTTTATGTTTCTTACTTGTATGATATTCTTTTCCCCCTCATTATTCCTATGTCTAAGTTTTATTTTATTGTATTTTTGGGGTATTGCATGACTTTTTGCTAAATATTTCATATCCTTGCTGGAATAAGGCAGGGTATATGGGAATACATACAACCAAGAATATTCAAAAGGAAGGAAGCTTTTGTCTCTAGCACTTCAAAGTCAAAACATTATTTCCCTTTGTTGATATAAGTGAGTTTAGAGTAGGAGTTGCTTGTGAAAGGATGTCCTCAACATGACTCAATATTAGAGAAAATATTTATAATACACCACCCTCACCCCACTGCCTTGAGTTAACTTTACTTTGGCTTGAAAGTATTTTTGGTTGAGAAAGAAAATTTGTAATTAATAGTTCTCACAGCAGAGCTTGCAATTAAAATAGAAGAGAGAGAGAAAGTCGGGGAGAGACGGCTGAGGAATGTGTAAGGAAGATTTTCACTTTTCTTTTTATTTCCTTTAAGTTTTAACTCCAAATCAGATGTTCTTTTGAGTTTAAAGTGATGGTTTGAAATTATACAGCAGAATGAGTGCTACCACTTAAAATACTTTTCTTTTATAATCATAGATATTAATAATAACCAAATATTTGAACTAGCACATTTAATATTCTGATGTTTGGCCCTTTCATACTTATAGTGGATTAACTTAATGTTAACCATACTTCTAATTGTATAACATTTGTTATAAGATACCTTGGAGAAGAAGAATAATATTTTTATGAAGATAGAGATTTTTTTTGTCCTGAAATTTATAGTGATTCATGTAAAAATGTGAGGAAATGAGCGTGTCTGAAACAACAAAAGACTGAAATACGGCTGAGGAATCCTAGTCATTCAGAGATTTGCTTCCTTGATGCTTAGAGAGTTTAGCAAAAGAACCCAGGGGAACTGTTTCCTACAGGGACCTCTGGTTTCCTTAGTGTGTGGTAAGCAGGTAGGGGAGAACTTTCTTCATTCATCTATGGCCATTCTACCTCATTAGGAAGTGGAGGTGAAGCTGGTGGGAGATGATGATTTTGAGCAAGAAGAGACTTGGGTTGGATACCACCTTCTCTGACCAAACTGACCAGGATTTGCTGAAGACAGAAGCACAGTGCTCACTTTTTCTAGATCCACGAGAGCGGTATCTAGTCAAGGGAAAAGCTTTCTTTACCTGTGGCTGAGCTCTCTGTTCTATGGAATCAGTATTGGTGAGGAAAAGAAATGGGGGTTCATATGTTCCCTCTCCATTCCCAACACACACACACACACACACACACACACACACACACACACACACACACACACAGGAGAGGAGAGAAATTTTCCACATTGGCTAATCTACTTGATTTTTGGGGAGTCTGGACCAGATATCCCTTTACTCTAGATGCTGAGATGTAGACACTGGAGGCTGGGAGTACTGGAGCTGGGAGGAAGAGCATTTATTAAATGTGAATTTTATTTGCAAGGACATAAAATATTTACTTAGGAAAGAATATAATTGAGATAATATTCTGAAAGATATATATTTTATTCTTCCTGTATTTTTAATTTTTCCTTCCAAAGAGCCAAGCAGGTTATGTGCTCCTTTGTGCTTATTATCTCAGGGCATAGATGTAGCAAGCCAATCAACAGAGTGTTGCATGGCAAACATTTCTCCCTCTTGGCTTTTGTTTTCTAAGGATTCAACCCCTGAGTTAGGAGAGTATTTTTAGGTCTAAGACAAAGTGTGTCATCCAAGAAGGAGGAGAGTGGAGCTTCACCTCAGGTAAAAGGAGTGAGAAGAGAGAGAGATCCAAGGCAAAGCACGAGTCCTGTTCCTCCTTTCTGCCCGCCCAGCCCTAACTTGGCAATGCTTCAGGGAGAGGAGAGAGAAGAGAGAGAGAGAGAAATAGAAATAGAGATGTGAGAGAGACACACTGATTGATTGCCTCCTGCAGGCACTCTGACCAGGCCTGGGGGTGGAACCTGCAACCTAGCTACATGCCCTTCACCAGGAATCGAATCTGCAACACTTTGGTGCACGGACCAATGCTCTAACCACTTAGCAGCACCAGCCAGGGCTCTTGGCCTTTTTTTTTTTGAGCTCTTCCAAAGTTCTTATTTTTTTTAAAAAAATTCTTTATTATTGAAAATGGCCTTTTCTTACATAATTCACTGATAAGATATGTGTCATCCTTGTCTTAGACTTGCCAGTTTAGAAGTTTATTTCAGCCCACAGAATCCTTTGCAGGGCTGCCAGTGGTCCTCTCTACCTCTTTAGAGCA
>NW_006291486.1:323466-328759 GCF_000327345.1 Myotis davidii | reverse complement strand
CCCCCCCCCCCCCCCCCGCAGGGGCTTTGATGGCAAACAGAGCAAAGCTCTTCTGTGCTCTTCAGTCCCACAGAACACACACACACACGCTCTCTTTCTCTATTCAAAACTACGCTAGACTCTCCCTTCCTGATCGACTTCATGGACAACACCTTAGTGCACGAAACACATTGTCTTTGGAGCCAGAAAGCCTGTTTTTTTCTGGCTAATACACTGTTACTGTATGAGAATCCTCTTCTATGGACAGAAGAGTTCCAGAGCAGAGACTTTGGAAGATAATAGAAAGATTATTGGCTGCTTTTCTCTTTTTCCACATTTATCTTGAGCAAAGAGTACAATCTGGTTGCTTACTTGAATTAAGGAATGAAAAAGGAAACAATGCAGGGAGAAATAAATAATTGCAAATTAGTATTTCAAAATGTTATGCTAGTGAAATGAGGCATTGTGTGGTATGTATCTGAGAAGAGCAGACAAATCAAAATTAATTTGATAAATTTTTACTGAGCTTATCTGTCCAGGAACTACTGGAAATATAGACTCCCCGCTCTTTCCGCCATGGACTTATATGGTTTTAATATTTTTCTTTCTTTTTTTTTTTTTTTGTTAATCCTCACCTGAGGATCTCTTTTCCATTGACTTTTAGATAAAGTGAAAGGAAGTGGGAGAGACAGAGAGAAGAGAGAGGGAAATATTGATGTGAGACCTCTAACATTAATTGGTTGTCTCCTGCACATGCCCCAACCAGGGCCGGGGATCAAGCCTGCAACTGAGGTACATGTCCTTGACGTGAATGGAACTTAGGACCCTTCAGTCCACAAACCAAGGCTCTATCCACTGAGCCAAAGCGGCGAGGGCCGGTTTAAATGTTTTTCAGGTTATGTGGAGGTGGGTACTCCAAGTACTTTGTAAGTGAACGTAAAAGTTACTACCTTCTAAAAACGGGGGAGTCAGAGCATGACTGCAAGTTGCAATCTATGAGTCTTCTCATCTACAAACCCATGAAATGAGGAGGGGAAAGGAAAAAGATAGAGAATGGAGGTAGGGGAATGCTATTCCCTCCACATTGTTAGAGGAAGCAAAGTTTATCTCTTCTTAATGTGAGGCAGCTACCGAGTCATGTCTTATATTTACAGTCACTTTTTATGAGTGGCCTCTTGCCCCTCATTATTTCTGTCTCTCTGTATTTAACTTATGCTTTTCCAGTTTTATTTTCCAATATTGAGCTTCTATTAAATCAAGATTTTACATATTAGTTTTACTTGAAAGCTTTTGTTTTAGCTATACCTGCGCACTAAGCTTTGATGTAGAGCTGGACTCTGTGAAGTCTATCCCTCCCTCAGACATTGGCTCTCTTTTGTTTCTACCTGGACATGAAGTGTGCCTGGTGAGCCACTGAGCCATATACAGAACCTCTGGAAAGTAGAGAAAATGACTGAGCTGGCAGCTCGTAAAGTGTTTCCCCAGGTTGTGTCTGAAGCAATTCAAAACCTCCCCACCATACTGTCCATAGCTGTGCAACCCTGGGAGGGCTGCCTTCCCAGGAGCTGGTGCTGGACCACTGTGGGTTTGGGTTAATGTGGTCTTGGTGAGGAGACATTGCTGTTTTCAGCATCTTCAGTTACTGCTGTATTCTAAAAAAGGTAAGGGATACCTGTGGGTCACATGGCTCCAGGAGGGGCCTTGCCAAAATGACTCTACAGGCACTCACAGCAGAGTACTTTGTGTTTGCCGTGCGCGATGGACAGATACTCAGCAACCCCAGGGTGCCTTTTAATTGGGATGGCTGTTCAAACATAAGCATGATTTCACAGTTTTTATCCCCTCCCCCTCAACCCCGCCCAATTACTAGTATACTCTAGGCTTTTGCTCTTTAAGAGGAGAAGAGAACAATTTATTTTTCAATATTGAATTCTCTTTTCTGTTTGAAAAGAGCTCCTGGGATGTTTCAAAGAAATTCAGGAAATGAGAAATGTTGACTCAATGATCTGTACTAGAGTAAATTAGAAGATTATGAAAAACAAAGAAAAATCTTCTGATCCTATTACTATAGGTTTCTGCTCAAACCACCTTCTCCTTGTATATAACTGCTTGCCACATAAGCTGATTCTGTTTGCTTTTCAACATCCAAGGATATTTTAAGGAAAGGAGTCAATTGAAAGGGGTCAAAAGAAAGTACAGTGTTTGCTCTTCTACCCATACTCATCTTTGGTTTACCTCTGCTTACTGTAGAAGGAACAATTTTTTGTAGGGGTTAGGAATTCAAATCTTGTCTATGGGTTTTTTTTCTTTTCCTTTTTTTTTTGTTGTTGTTGTTGTTGCTTTTGCTTAATTCCTCTACCCTTTTCATCTAGCCCCCCAAGCTCCTCCACTTAGCCATTTGTCAGTTTGTCTGACAAATGAATCTGTTTCCATTTTATTTGTTTGTTTATTTTTTCATTAGATTCCATATATAAGTGAAATTATATGATACCTGTCTTTCTCTGACTGCCTTATTTCACTTAACACAGGGGTGGGGAACATCCAGCCCATAGGCCATATCAGGCCTGTGAAATCATTTGGTCTTGCCCTGCCAAGGTATTAGCCGTGAGTTAATTAAATGTTTGGCAGAAAAAAGGTTCCCCACCCTTGAAGCATAATACTCTCCAGGTCCTTCCATGCTGTTACCAAAGAGAACATTTCCTTCTTTTTTATGGCCAACTAGTATTTCATTATGTAGATGTACCACAGCTCTTTTATCCACACTCACCTACTAATAGCACTTGGCCTGCGTCCAAATCTTGGCTATTGTAACTAATGCTGTAGTGAACATAGAGTTGCATGTGTTATTTTAAACTAGAGGCCTGGTGCACGAAATTCATGCACAGGTGTGGTCTGTAGGCCTGGTCGGCAATCAAAGCATCCATGTCTGGTGTGGAATGGCAGGTCCCAGCTGATCCCCGGGCAGCTCCTGGACCCCCGGGCCCTCACGTGCCCCCCTCTGCCTGAGTCACGGTGCCCAAGTCTCCATGTGGAGATGCAGTGAGTGCAGCCAGACGCTGTGGGCTGAGGTGCAGCGTGGGCCGCTGGGCCACCCAGTGGTGCCGCATGGAAGCCGGGCAGGCAGTGCACTATCTCTCTCCCAGCCGGCCTCAGCAGACTGGCTCCTGTGTGAACCCATGGTGAGCCTGACTGGCCCCTGCAGCCCTGGAAGCTGCGACCCTCATAGCGAATGGCTGAACTCCCGGTGAAACTCCTGGTCGAGGGGACAATTTGCATATTAGACTTTTATTATGTAGGATTAATGTTTCAAGTCTCTTCAGATATATTTCCAGAAGTAGAATTGCTAGGTCATAAGGCAGTTCCAATTTTTACTTTCTTGAGGAAAAAAGAGTTCAAATTCTGACAGTCTGATTCTTACTATCTGGGTCATCTTGAGCAAATTGTTTAACTGTCCTGTGCTCAGTTTTATCACCTTTAAAATGGGAAGAATGATAATGAATTGAATTGAGTATTACTGGTTAAGAGCTTTTAAAATGTCTGGCACTGGTTAACTGTGACTAGTGTTTCTTGCTGGGGTTCTTGTCCCAGCATCAAGAAGCATTCAGGAATCTGGAGAAGGCTGCGTGTAGATTAATAAAGAGTCCAGAGGCAAAATATAATTTTGAAAGGCATTTGGGGGTCAGAGGAGCTTAGCTAAATGAGCTAAGTTCTAAGTTCTAAGGACTCAGGTCTAAGGTTTTAAGGTCTTAAGGTCTAAGGTCTTCTAATCCCAGGACCCCATGCTTTTTATTAACGCAATTTGTCCTGAGGCAAGGCAGAGATATACACTTCAAAGGGTATACACAAGCATTGTCAGAATGGGGGAATTAGCCTGCAGCTATTCAAGTGTTTGGCCAGTAGGAGGCAATAACATGTATATTAAGATGCCCTTTAGCTGTCTGGCAGCCAAGAAATCAGTTTAATGTATGCTGTTCAGGTTTGGGGAAATGCCATCAGCCATTCCCAGATTCAGCCCTGCTGTCATGCTGGAGTTGGTCTCTGGCAGTTTCTCATTAGACTTTACCCTTAAACTGCCTCACAGTCTAGCAGCCTCTGCCTTTGTGATCTCTTTATTGTACATCAGATCCAGGTGTTAAAGGGGAGAAAAAATCCAATATATTTTTATGATCTATCTTACAATTTCTTTGAGTACTTGTGCTTATTATTAACTAGGGGCCTGGTGCAAAAAGATTTGTGCATGGGGGTTGGGTCCCTCAGCCGGACCTCCACCCTTTCCAATCTGGGAGCTCTCAGGGTAGACCTCTCCAATCCAGGAATTTCTGTCTGTCTTTGCAATCATATGAGTGAATTGTCTGAGACCCCCAACCCAGTTTGATTTGTTGCGCAAAGAATAATAGAGGCATTTTTTTCCTTTGCTTCATTGGTGGAGATTTCCTGGAAGTTTTAGGATATTTTCCCTTTAATTTTTCCTAGACACTCTGAGTTTACTTATGTTTCTCACCTTTGCTTTCCCTCTATCACCCACTGCAACAGTAATAGGCTCACTTTGCTCTACTGTCTAACAGCGGTTCTCAACCTGTGGGTTGCGACCCCTTTGGCAGTCGAACGACCCTTTCACAGAGGTCGCCTAAGACCATCTTGCATATCAGATATCTACATTACGATTCATAACAGTAGCAGCATTACAGTTATGAAGTAGGAACGAAAATAATTTTATGGTTGGATTACAACACGAGGAACTGTATTTAAAGGACCAGAAGGTTGAGAACCACTGGTCTAGGAGATCTGTTGGCCACCAGAACTACTATTCCCAGAATTCCTGGTGCTCCCCGTGCTCTTCATTTTCCCTTCCTGCTCTGTCTCCATCCCACAGCCTCCCACTCTGTCAAGTCCTCCAAGCTGCCAGCTCTCCCTCTCTGCTCTCCGCCTGGTGGCTTGGGGGAGCGACTGAGGGAGCCACATCCCCCAAGCTGCCGACTCTCCTGCTCTGCTCTCCGCCTGGTGCCTGTGTATGCAAATTAACTCACCATCTTTATTGGGTTAATTTGCATACTCACTCCTGATTGGCTGGTTAGAGTAGCAGAGGGATGGTCAATTTGCATCTTTCTCTTTTATTATATAAGACTAGAGGCCCGGTGCACAAAAATTTGTGCATGGGGGGGGGTTCCTCAGCCTAGCGCCTATGCCCTCTCGCAGTCTAGGACCCCTCGGGAGATAACGACCTGCTGGCTTAGGCCTGCTCCCAGGTGGCAGAGGGCAGGCCTAATCCCTAGGTGCAGCCCCTGGTCGGGGCGGGGGACACAGCCTCTGGCAC
>NW_006291486.1:315015-323348 GCF_000327345.1 Myotis davidii | reverse complement strand
GGCTGGCGGGTGACTGAAGCTCCCAGCCTCTCCTTTTTTTCTTTTTCTTTTTTTTATTCTCGGATTTATTTACCTTCTATGCTGTCTCTGGAACTGAGAGCCGGCTTTAGCTCTGTGGCTCAGCTCCAGCTCTGAGACCTCAGCTGCTGAAAGCCGGTATCTGTGTTTGTTTGGCTTCTATAATTGAAACACTGTTGTAGCTCCAGCTCTGAGGCCCGGCTGGCTGAAAGCAGGTTTTTAGGGTTTGTTTAGCTTCTATAATTGCAACATTGTTTCTTAGAGTGCAGCTCAGAGGCTGGCAGTGTCAGGCGGGGTACCTTGGCTTCTTCCATCACTGGAGCAAGCAAGCCTCCTGTTCGCTTTAGCTGCCTGGCTGCCGGCCGCCATCTTGGTTAGCAGTTAATTTGCATATCACCCTGATTAGCCAATGGGAAGTGTGTTGGAGTTACAGTTAATTACCATGTTTGTCTATTATTAGATAGGATAACTAACATTTGAATTGACTTTATTATTTACAAAGAATTTTTACTATATAGAGTTTTAGCCTCACAACAATCCCTTACTGTTAAGAATTGATAGAATGTGATGTCAGCAACATGGTGCAATAGGAGTTTTCTACTGTCACCCCTCTTCCACCCTCCCACACACAGAGCATTGATTTTGACAGTTACCCATAGACAAAATACTGATAGGCGTTTGGGAGTTCCAGCATGGCTTTGGAGCAAAAAATTCTAAGAATAGGTGCATTGAAGAGAATAAGAAGAAATTTTCACTTTACCAGCGTACCTCTCTCCCAAGTGACACAGCTCACTGCCAAAAAAGATTCCCTTATTCTGAGATTTCTTACATAAGGAAATGTGAGACTATATCTCTTCTTCCCCACCAGCTGTACAAGATATTTCCAAAGGGCCCACTTTCTTCTTTCTCCACCTAAAATATTCAGGTAATATGTATGCCTGAGGGGCTGGGAGATGCTGGGAGTATGGCACCTAGGGCTTGGAAATTATTGATGTGACATGGTTCTTACTAACTGCTTTATGGACCCTATCAGCAAGACTGACCCTGAGCTGCTGGGGACATCCTGTCCCAGCTGGCCCACATACATGTCCGATGCTCTGAATGCCTCACCCACACATCCTTATGGCTGGCTCCCTGAGAATGATGAGTACCATCTTTTGCACACAGCCAGTGTCCATGTACAGAAAGCCAACCTGTCTGTGCCAACCTCCTGCAGCCCCTCCCTCCAGTCAGCATGGCCCTGATTGGGCCCTGATTGGGGAAGGCTGGGTGGCCAACCTCCTGCCATCTCCTCCTCTTGATAGGCCCAGCCCTGATCTGCCACGATTGGGGCTGGGGTGGCCAGATCCCACCCATGCACAAATTCATTCCCTGGGCCTCTAGTCAATAAATAAAAAAAAAACACAAGTTTTATCTTGGATGTAAAGAAAAGGAAGCCATTGTGCACTATTGTTAATGCAGACTGGTGCAGCCACTGTGGAAAGTAGTATGGAGTTTCCTCAGTAAATTAAAAATGGAACTGCTTTATGACCCAGTGATTCCACTTCTGGGAACTTATCCAAAAAAACCTGAAACACTAATTTGAAAGAATATATACACCCTAGGTTCATTTCAGTGTTGTTTACAATAACCTAGATTTGGAAACAGCCCAAGTGTCCATCCTAATATATAAAAACCCAGGGTCCGTAACATCCAAAATGACCAAAGGCTTGACTGAGCGTGAGGCTAGGGACCTGAGGGAGTGGGAGCTGATCAATCAGTGTGTTGAGTGGCTGAAAGGCAACTTCTTGGTCCCTCCTCCTGGGCCTCAAACTCCAATCAATCAGTGGCGGAGGTGGGGCGGAACTGGGGACTGGCTCTCTTAGTAGTCCTCCAGGTTCAATCTTTTTTTTTTTAAATATATTTTTATTGATTTTTTTCAGAGAGGAAGGGAGAGGGATAGAGAGTTAGAAACATCGATGAGAGAGAAACATCGACCAGCTGCCTCCTGCACACCTCCTACTGGGGATGTGCCCACAACCAAGGTACATGCCCTTGACCGGAATCAAACCTGGGACCTTTCAGTCCTCAGGCCGATGCTCTATCCACTGAGTCAAACCGGTTTGGCCTCTAGGTTCAATCTTAAGAGGACAGGTCAGGCACCAATGGACCAGCGCTGCTGGCACAATCCCAACAGTGCTGCTGGCCTCCTGGAACTTGGCCTCGGTATCTGGTGGTATCCTTTCTCCCTTGTGGAGCATCTAGGGAGGACAACTAAGGGAGCCAGTCCCCAGTTCTGCCCCACCTCGAATTCTTGGTGCTGATTGATCAGATTCTGCTTCACCATCAGAATGAGTGGAAACGCTCCTAGGCTGGGAGACAAATAACTGGTATGAATTGTGCTCAGGGGCTAGACAGCCCCTGGGTCAGGCGGCTGAAGAGAGCAACTGCTGTGCATGTCTGTGTTGTGGGACTGCCGGCCTCTTCGCATCCGTCTGGTGGACTCCAGGGACCGAGAGATGGAAGTACAGTCACCACCAGGCACCACCATTGGCCATGTCCTGCAGACCGGGCATCCCTTCCTCCCCAAGTTCTCCATTCAAGATGCCGATGCCATAGATCCTGTGAGTGGTGGAGCCCTGCTGGACCTATGGCTGTGGCACAGACACCTACTTTGAGGTGAAGACTCCGATGAGATGAGTCCCACAGCGTGGGCCGCATCAACAAGCACATCTCAGGGTGAGGACCATCACCTCAGCCAGAACTCAAGGTGGTCACCTGGCCTGGCCTGGCCCCTCCTCAGAGGCAACCCCTTTCCTCCATGTATACTGCAGAGGACAGACAGGGATGCCTAAGAGGCTGGGGTCATGGTGCCCCATCTGTACCCTACTCCCTTGGCCTCTTTCACCTGTGGCCCCCACAGGAGGGTATGTATGAGAGCCCTTTCCCTGCTACCTCTCACCACTGTCTCCGGCCATCCTTCAGGCATATCGGCTTTCAACTTGCCCTTCTCACTTCCTCTCACCCCCTTCCAGGGCCTCTGCTCTGGATGGGGCCTTGGGAATCCAGGGCTCTGGGGTTTTACAGCAGAGCTGGGTGGGAAAGGGTAAACAGCACCAAAGATGGCAGATATGGCCACCCACCTCTGCCTCAGCTTGACCAATTAGTTCAGCCTCAGAACGTGGCTCTCAGAGGAGATGCCTACTTCCCCAGCAACAGCTCTAGGGCCTCGGCCCCAATACCAACCTCTTCTCCCCCTTGGCCCTCTCCACAGCTGGTGCTTGCTACAGCTCTGTTTGCATTACTTAACCACTCCTTTCTTCCCTGTTCCTACAAAGGAGGCTGCATCTTTGTATGTTATATTTATATAAACTTTGTAACGTTTTGAAAAAAAATAAAACACAAAACGATGACCATGAGAATGCCATAGTCAACATCCAGAGTCCGGCTCAGGAGAACGGAGAGAAAGGAGAATTCCATAAGTTGGCCAATGCCAAGATATTTCTGAGTGACTGCCTGGCGTGTGACAGTTGTGTGACCGCAGAGGAATGAGTCCAAGTTTCTCAGCAGAACACCAAGGACTTCTTCTGTGTTCTGAACCTTAATAAGAAATGTGATACCTAATAGCACAAGGTGCTAGCAGTGTCTGTGTGTCCTTAGTCTCTGCCTTATTTTGCTGCTAAATTCAGCCTCAGTGTCACTAATGCATCCAGAAGGCTCTGAGGGACACCCCCCCTCCCCTGCCCAGTGCACTGATTTTGTGCACCGGGCCTCTTGTCAGTAGATAAGTGGCTAAAAAAGCAGTGGTACATTTACACAGTGGAATACTACATAGCTATTAAAAAAGGAAATTTTTGCATCAGCATGGGTGGACCTAGAGAGTATTATGCTAATTGAAATAAACCAGCCAGAGAAAGACATATAACATATGATTTCACTTATATGTGGAATCTCATGAACCAAATGAACAAACAAAATAGAAACACACTCAGATACAGAGAACACTCTGATAGCTGTTAGAGGGGAGGCAGCGAGCAGGTGGGCGATAAGGAGTGAGGGGTTTCGGACTGCGAGAGGGATTTCCAACTGTTGGCTGGTGGACATCCCCTGAGGGGTCCTGGACTGTGAGAGGTGCAGGCCAGGCTGAGGGACACCCCCCCTCCCCCGCCCAGTGCACTGATTTTGTTCACCGGGGCTCTTGTCAGTAGATAAGTGGCTAAAAAAGCAGTGGTACATTTACACAGTGGAATACTACATAGCTATTAAAAAATGAAATTTTTGCATCAGCATGGGTGGACCTAGAGAGTATTATGCTAATTGAAATAAACCAGCCAGAGAAAGACATATAACATATGATTTCACTTATATGTGGAATCTCATGAACCAAATGAACAAACAAAATAGAAACACACTCAGATACAGAGAACACTCTGATAGCTGTTAGAGGGGAGGTGGGGGGGGTCACTGGGTAAAAAGGGGGAAGGGATAAGCAAAAAAATAAAATCCAGCTGTCAAACATATGCTGTGTGTCAGCCTCATACATCTTGTGTGTTCTCTTTCTCTTAATTGAATAATTTTTGTGTGCTTGTTTTAATCTTATGAGATTGTTTTGGTAACATGCTATATAGGCTTGTAGTGTAAGAGCAGTAGGCTATCCTATATATTCTAGGTGTGTAGTAGGCTATAACATCTAGGATTGTGTGAGTGCACTCTCTAATGTTTGCACAACAGTGAGACTTCCTAAGGATGTATTTCTCAGAAAGCATCTCTCTCATTAAATGGTGCATGACTGTACTTGAAATTTATTAAACAAGTGGACCTTAAGTACTCTCAGAACAACAACAAAATGTGAGATGATGGATGTATTAATTAACTTGATTGTGATAATCATTTCACAATGCATATCAAAACATTTTATTATATATTTTCAATATGTACAATTTTATTTGTACATTATACCTCTATAAATGTGGTGGGAAATACTAGATAGGAGATACTTGTATAAGATGTCATGTTCTGACAGCCTTTCTAATAAAATTACATAATAATTCTAAATGAGATTTAAATGGACAATATAAAAAAGACAAAGCTCAGGTAAAAAAAGAGATGGATATTTTTACCAGAACAGAGCAGAAACATGGTGTTGGGCTAAATGCCATGGAGCTGCTGGGCTCTAGACTCAGAAAACAGGGCAATGGCAGTAGGAATTTGGTTTCTGTGTATACTATGGTTTTACATGTTTTCATGTGAGATGGAGGATCAAATCCAGGCTCACAGATTAAAACCAGAGACTGGATAGAACATCCTGCCCATGGAAATAAACTAAAAACCCAAATGGCTGCAACTACAGCTTGGAGTTGTCTTGTAACATGCGGGGGGCTGAAGGAGGAAATAGAATTTCAGCCTCGCAGCTTGAATTTAACCAGCCACCTAGAGCTTTCATGGCTGTTTGGGCAAATTCACATACATGTAGCAAACGCATGGATTTCAGAGACAAATTTTGTGGCTGGTGAGGACAGAGGAAAGGAATCTCTATTTCCTTGTGTGAACAAATGGGACTTGTAACTAGTCAGACTTGTGTATTTGCTAGTGTGATATTCAAATTTTGTTCATGTTTTGGGGGCATTTACACTAGGGATGGAACCTGCAACCTAGGCATGTGTTCTGACCGGGAATTTAACCATGACCTCTTGGTTTATAGGTCAATGCTCAACCACTGAGCCATGCTGGCCAGACCAGACACTATAACACACCAACCATTGTTGATAATGGTGTGAAGGATGTTAGCAAGTACTTCTCAGACAATTAGGTCTGTCAAAACTTGAAACCATTAATATAAAAGACAGTGTGGAAATCTGCAAATCAACTTGGAACAAAGTCTTTGAAAGCTTTATTTAGTCTTTTGAACAAGAGCTTATTCTTAAAATATTTCTAGGATTATATCTTCAATGTGATGCCATCTGTTTCCTTGTCATTTATATAATGTTAGAAATTTTTACACTGGCTTTTTATTACTCTTAATTGTATGATTCATAACCAGATATTAGGAATAAGAAAGAATATATTAAAAATTGAGGAAGAGGCTTACATGATGATAATAATACCCTTTTAATATTTATTTTTGGTACTAAGTGAATCATACCACAAGGAAATTAGAAAGCTAGATATGTTAAATAAATTAAAATATTTATTTTATTACCTACCATTTAAATGTGATTGAATTAAAAAATGATCTCATTATTTGCTTTAACAGATATATGAATAGGAATTATATTAGTCAGAATTTTATATGAGCTGATTTTATAAAGTTGAATTTAATAAGTGAGAAAAGTCTGTGACCAATATATTCTATGGTTGTGGGGAAAATATAAATGTGGTAGCCACCCTCCAAGGTGGCCCCCAATAATCCCCATGTCCTGATATTCAGAGTTTGTATAATCTACTCCCACATTGAACAAGCTAATCTGTATAACAAGATAATGTGGAAATGACAGTGTGTGAGCATGGAGGCAACACAGTGAAAGACATGACTTGATCTCTTTTTTTTTTTTATCTGAGGATTTTCTTTTTTTTTAATTCTTTATTAGTTAAGGTATTACAAGTGTGTCCTCATCCCCCCCATTAAACCCCCATCCTCCCCCACTCCCCACTCATGCTTTCATCCCCCTGTTGTCCATGTCCATTGGATTGGCTTATATGCATGCATACAAGTCCTTTGGTTGATCTCTTCCCCTTGCCCCCTCCCTCCCCTACTTTCCCTCTGGGATTAATAGTCTGATCACTGTTTCTCTGTCTTTGGATCTGTCCCTGTTCATTGACTTGATCTCTTTAATATTACTTGCCTTGGGGGAAAATCAGCTACTCAAACCAACCTGAGTAAGAGTCCTCAAGCATCCCTATGGAGAGGCCCATGTTGCACGGAATTAGACTCCTGCCAACAAGCAGGACTAACTTTGTCAGGTGTATGAATGAGCCACCTTGGCAGTGGACCATCCAGCCCCAGTCCAGACTTCACATGACTGTAACATCTTGACTTCCACTTCACAAAAGATGCCGAGCCAAAAACACCTAGCTAAAATGGATTCTTGACCCACAGAAACTATGAGATAATGAATGATTATTAAGATGCTAAATTTTGGGGTAATTTGTTATACAGCAATATATTACTAGTGAACTTTACCAGCAAAATTTCTATTTCCTCTTTGCTTTTCCAATTTTATTTTCACTAATTACTCATACTTTCAGAATTTTTTATACCACAAGAAAGAGTTGGCACTCCAATGAGCAGGTGAGGGGTTTATACAGAAGGAATTTTTTCTCTTGTTCTAGGGCCAAGGCACAGATGGAGGAGAAATACAGGGTGTCCCCCCAAAATATATACAAATTTTAACAGGTTATAGCTCTGACATTTTGAAAATGAAATGTATCTTAATAAACAAATTTAATAAAAGAAACAATATTAAAAATTATGTACCTTCTGTCATGCAAGTGTATACTGTAACTAAAATAATGTTATTTTTTGGAGACTGAGTACTAAAATACTAGCATAGATTCTATTTTCCTTTTTTTTAGTATTGTCTTATTTTTGCTTTCTTTTTTCTTTTTTTGTCTTTATTGATTAAGGTATTACATATGTGTCCTTATCCTCCTATTGTCCCCCCCCGCCACTCGGTTCATGCCCTCACCCCCCTAGTGTCTGTGTCCATTGGTTATGCTTATATGCATGCAAACAAGTCCTTTGGTTGATCTCTCCCCCTAACTCTCACCATCCACTACCTTTTCTCTGAGGTTTGAGCATCTGATCGATACTTCTCTGTCTCTGGATCTGTTTTTGTTCACCAGTTTATGTTGTTCATTATAATCCACAAATGAGTGAGATCATGTGATATTTATCTTTCTCTGACTGACTTATTTTGCTTAGCATAATGCTCTCCAGCTCCATATATGCTGTTGTAAATGGTAGGAGTTCCTACCTTTTTATAGCTGCAGAGTATTCCATTGTGTAGAAATAAAACAGTTTTTTAATCCACTTATCTGCTGATGGACACTTAGGCTGTTTCCAAATCTTAGCTATATTGTAAATTGTGCTGCTATGAACATAGGGGTGCACATATCCTTTCTGATTGGTGTTTCTGGTTTATGGGGATATATTCCTAGAAGTGGTATTAATGGGTCAAATGGAAGTTCCATTTTTAAATTTTTGAGGAAACACCATACTGTCTTCCACAATGGCTGTATCAGTCTGCATTCCCACCAGCAGTGAAGGAGGGTTCCTTTTTCTTCAAGTCCTCACAGCACTTGTCGTTTGTAGATTTGTTGATGATAGCCATTATGAA